>NC_089211.1:5182567-5482567 GCF_963930695.1 Labrus bergylta | reverse complement strand
GAGTGCTACTGTAGTCGAGGCTGCGCTCTGAGGCGGATATCTTATCTTTGCATTAATCATCTGAGGAAGGTTGAATCGTGCTGGCTCTGGTCAATACTCTGCAGGTGGGTGTCAGGAGGAGGAGGAGGCGGTGACAGAGACACCAAAGACAGGGAGTGAGGAGGAAAAGGGCACAGTGGTTAGGGAGAGCCGTCCCAGAGTTAAAAGGTCAGGAGAATCATCACAGACAAAACGCCTCTCGTTTTCTCACACGCTGTAGTTTCACTCTGGATAAAACCTCAGAAAGTACAACTGGTTGTTGAAACATCACCATGGAAACTGCTGGTACACCTCAGCAAAGTAAATGGCAATGGCATCAGAGGTCTACACGCCTGAACGTTGGGGAAGAGTTTGAGTCCGTATTAATGTCATCTCTGATGCGAGGCAGGGATGAAAGAAGGTTGGTGTTTTTAGTTTTGGATTTTGAATTTTTTATTTTATTTTTTTTATTTATTTTTTAAATCAGAGAATCCAAAAAGACCAAGTACTTTGAGTTTTCTGTTGTATCTTTCATCACTAGAAGTTCACTGATGTACACAAGGGGAGAGAGAGTTGGTTTGAGATAGGAGCAATAAATTATGCATCGAAAATTAGGGAAACGGGAATTCTGCTAATGAAGTGTTTCCCCATCTTGTGTGCAAAGTGAATCTTAATGGTTGTTTCAAATATCACCATGATGTCAGACTCTGTTGCTCTCCGACCACCATTTCTGCGTCTTTCTTTTTGACGTCATGTCCTGCCTCCTGAGACCCCCTCCACTCCCCCCATAATGGTTGATTGATTGACATGAACGCAGCAACACACATAGCCGCTGTGAGGTGATATAGTATTTAGAGAAGTAAAAAAATGGAAAATGCAGTGCGTCAATGTCTCGCTTTTGCTTTGACTTTGTTGATTAATTCAACTTTTTATGACCAATTTGACAATTAAAAAGCGACTGAGTTAATTGATGCCTTCAGTGTAGAATAAAACCAGCGATGATAACAACCCCACGAGCCAAATGTAATCTGTCATTTTCATGACGAGTCCATGAGCGAGGTTTCAGCTCGGATTGATGTCGAGGAACGTTGAAACAATGAAGCTGCCAGAAGCTCAGGGGACGTCCAAAGCATTACCAGACCAGCAGCGTCTGCTTCACTAGTGACCTCTGCTGCTTCATCCATGTTTACAAAAGTGACTCATGAATCAACACATACCATGAGTCTGCCAGTGGGATGGAGGGAGATACTCATTACTGTCAGAGTGAAAGAGCAGCTGCTCGCGTGAGGATCTGACGTACTATCACTCATTCAGGGAAACACCTGGATGCACAATCGACTGGGAATTCAAACCAAGAAGCAGATAACGGATGAGGCGATAATTGGATCAATCCAACAATAATTAGGATTTCTGCAGTAATATTGGACCCTGCACCGGACCCCAATGAACTCCCTCGACCTCTCGGCTAATAGAAGCAGTTGATCAAAAACCTTAGACCTCATCCTCTAAGAGACATCATCACTCACATCATCGAGAGGACGAATCTGTTTAGAACAGATCTGACCTCATAATCATCAGCTTCAGACTCTTCTCGAGTAATGGTCTGTCAGGTACACGCATGTGTATGATAAACGGTCGTCAATGTGCGATCACCCATTGGTTCTCAGACTGTGGTTTTGAAGCCTCAAATTTGCCATTAAGAGTGTCACCATGCTGTGTTCTGGGAGCCAGACCATATTGATCATATTTGGACAGACTGGATGGCCTGGAGGGGAGTGAGGAGTTTGCAAAAACACAACTATCAAAAGAGTTGTGTCTCAATTCAGGGGCTGCATCCTTCGAGGAGGACACAGCGTCACAGCGCCACGCGTTGGAAGGATGTTCTAATTTCAAGGCTCATAAATGCGTCCTACTTTACTCAGGCCACAGATGACACATCTGATGCATCCTAGCTAGTTTCAAGGCAGCTGTAGAGGGTTGCTAGGCGACAGGAGAAGTGCTTAGAAACAATAGGGTAATGGCGGGAACAGACCAAACTGTCTCATTTCAGTTTCGGCCGGAGCGGTCTACACAGGCTACGAAGGCTAGGGTCCTTTGTAGGACGCTACACCTGAACAGGGACAGTAAATATTTCTCATAAAGAAACTGATTGCTAGTGTTCTCCACATAAGAAGACACAATGTGGGTTACCTAACAGTATTTGATAATACAATTAGAGAACTTGTGGAAGGTTAAAAAGACTTGTTGTCACAAACTATAATACTTATAAAAAATGCTTGGATTAAAAACATAAATGAATCAGTAAATAAATAAAGATGGAGATTTAACCAAGTCTATAGGCTGAGGTCAACAGGTGGTTTTCATGAGTTTTTTTTCAGGCTGTGGCGTTGTGGTCTTACAGGTACTGGGGCTTAATCTCTGTAACCTACAAACATTTTTATCTAAATTTTCTCAGTCAAAAATACTGCCAAACCTTGCTGCTTCTAAGAGATGCTATCTGTTCACTGTGCTCGTTTACATCCAGGTAGTAGAGTCAGAAGAGAAGGCACATTAACTAGCTAGTGGTGGACGACTGCATTGCAGTTAGAGTATGACCTTTGACCGGCATCAAGGGACAAAATATTATTGATTTGTTTAACCGTCTAGTAAGGGTGACGTCTTTTAACTGTCAGGTGAATAATTGCTCACCATATGATGGAGCTAATTGCCAAGTATTTGTTTATGCGCTTGTTCATGCTCTGGTCATAAATTAATTTATCTGTGTGTGCCTAACCATAGGAGTCAGGATTGTGGGGTTTTTAGTATTGTTTTTCTCTCCTTCAAAAGGTGATCTGAAGATAGATAGAAAAAAAAGAAATAGAGAAGTGGTGGAGTCACATCAGAGGAGCGAGTTTGTTCAACATTGAGTCACAAGTATGGGTTTATATGGGGTGTTTAAATGGGGCACACGCTCTACAGAGTGAGCTGACAGACCTCTGGGGAGTCACGGCTGTCGTTGGCTTTTCCCAGCGGAGAGGACAGCAGGCTGCCATGTTGAGAAAACTGGTAAGTTACCTGGTTCTTTTTTGTCCACATGCGCAAGAGGGCCACTTACACAACATCTCATATAGCTACCACCATCCATAGAATCTTGTTTTAGTGTGAAACACTTTTCAGCTATTTGCCGCACTAATGTATTAGCCTTGGTAATTCAACTATTCAGCATGTTTAACTCTTTTGCTCCTTCTCATCTCTACGCTCTTAACCATGTGTGGCTCAAAAAAAAAACAGAGGCAGTGGCCTTTATGCAAAACTGAGCCTTTAAACTGTTTACAGAACAATGGCTTCATGTTGGAGGGGGTTGAGGGTAAGGCCCTGTGTAAAAAAAAAAGAAGTTTTTTTACACACCAAACAGGAAAAACTCTTTTTATAGCACTGGCTCTGTCACTGTGACACGAAACAGGAAAGGAAATATACTGCTGTTTGTAGTTTGTTGCATTAAGAGTAGGCTACACTCACTGCAACAGAGATACAGATGTACACCACAATTGGCCGTAGACCTTTTGATTTCAGCCTCATTCACTCCAACCTGCAGGTAAAGTATGATGTCACGATCACACACGTGCACGCACACCCACCCAAAGTGTACAGCTACAAACACACTGAAAACCAGCTCTTATTACCCACATTGCACACACACACACACACACACACACACACACACACACACACACACACACACACACACACACACACACACACACACACACACACACACACACACACACACACACACACACACACACACACACACACACACACACACACACACACACACACACAGTAAGCGGTCATTTGCAGAGCAGCACAGGAGGAGGCGTTTTGCATGTGGCTGATAAAGCACAGTGTGGCTTTTGGAGGCTGCAGACACTTTGCTCCTCAGCTGCCCCTCCAGCAGCCCTGCACCGGGGCTATGACTCATACCGCCTTCCCTTCTTCTGATGCTGGGAACGACAATAACACGGAAACCCCAGCAAATAAAACAACAACAACAACAACCACCACATGCATCAGACACGATGTCCCGGTGCATTTCCTTTTCGTTTCTCTTTGGTGCTTACCTTTCTTTGACGTTGAAGTAACTAAGTCAGATCTTCCTCTCAGGTGTCTGTTGCTGCTGCTGCTTCTGCTGCTGCTGCCTGGCCAGTTCGTCTCCTCCTCCTCCTCCGAGACGTCGCATCTCTCCCCCCGGTCCTGATGGAGGAGAAAACCCGCTGCAGAGATCACCGGACCTGGAGGGAGGTGTTCTTGTCAGGCTGTTTTTAGGTGACGGGGTTGCAGTGCTGAGGAGTGCTCAAGCGTACCTCTGAGAGTGCAACCAGTCTGATGGATGTCGCTGGGCTTCCTCGAGGGGTGGAGGGTAGACGCTGGTGACGCATTCAGGGACTCCTAAGAAACTCGGATATGTTCATTTTTTGCAAACATGGCAACTTTCATGTGCCTCTGAATCTGAAGTTACTGGAAATTAAATATGAAGCCTAATGCTAAATTCATAAATTAAAAACCACATATCTACCACAGAAGTACTTCAAATAACAAATACGGTTAGTTGTGCTGTAACTTGATCAAGCATGAGGTCTTGTTTTCAAAATATCTTCAAATGTATCCAGGGGCGACGGGGGATCACTTCAGCTGTATGAGATGTGGAGTTAGGAAGTTATAAGTGAAGTCAGTGCTGTTGAACCCGAAACCTGAATTATTTCCAATGTCCAGCTTTGGGTCATCTTCATGGGCTGCAGAAAGATGTCCCTCGTCTTCTATAGATCTTACTTCTCATTTGACTTATTACCTGGGTGAACATTTTCTAAATGAGTTTAAAGTCTCACTTGAGAGGCGTTGTCAATGCAGTATGATGTTCATTTTGTAAATGAAGAGTAAAAACAGAGCATAAGTAATGTACTCTTTATATATACAGAAGCCCTCAGGCCCTTTTGAATTTCCCTCGGGATCAATAAAGTATCTATCTATCTATCTATCTAAGCCCTAAACTGACATATTCATACATTCTATTAAACTATGTTTTCCGTGATAACAATTACATTTGAATTGCCTTCTTGAGTTGTCAACTTATATTGTTATCTCAGGGTAACATCGTTGGTTTTCCCATGAAACCGAGTTCATTTCTGCCGTTCCAGAGATCTTAAAAGGTAGGCAACTCGATATCTACTACTCGCTGAAAAACCAGCGTTGTTATCCCAAGATAACGAGATAAATAAGTCGAGATCACGAGAAAACAACTGCAATTAACTCTTTGTAAAAAAAAAATGGATGTTTGACCATCTAAGGCTTCTGTACTTTAGAGCTTGTTTACCTGTGATTTCCAATATTGACATGAACCCATCGCCCACACATGGTCACTTCTGGCACCAAAGAACAAAGCTGGTGAAGTGTCAAACTCGTGCTACATATTGTTTTTTTAATAACTAGTCAGGTCAGTAAGTCCTCCAATCAGAAACATACTCAGATCAAATCGGTAAAACTGCACATGCTCAGTTTCTCCCACCCACCTCCACAGGAAAGATAAACAACTAATTCAAAAACAGATGTTCCTTCATTTATTGAAATGAAGTATGAGTATTATTTTTTTCATTTTTCATAAGCTGTAGTTTAATGCATTGATTGGTGAACAGTCCAGTCTCGCCCAATGTCAGCTGGGTTCAGCTCCAGCCCCGGTGACCCCGAACAGGAAAAGCAGTATAAATGATGGATGGATGTAGTTTTAATGCTATCATAACCTTTAAACAAATTCATATATATGATTACTTTTTAATAAGGTTAGCATGAATCAAGTCAGTGTGTCTATAAGCACATGTTCTGTAGTGAGTTTTAAGGGGGCCTTTTAGCCTGTATTTGGACAGGACAGTGCCAGTGATGTAGAGTAGGAAATCAGGAGAGAGAGTGGGGAATGACTTGCAGGAAAAGAGCCACAGGTCGGACTTGATCCCGGGCCGCCCGCTTGGAGGACAACACCTCCGTATATGGAGCACGACCTAACCCCTGGGCCAACCGCACCAACAAAATGTTTATGATTTACTTGACTTAAAAGACAAATAAAAAAAAATACTTTAGATATTTTTAAAGAATACATTGCATCATGCATAATAAAGCCTACAGCAAAAATGATGAAGATTAAATCAACCCTGTTACATATTACTGTTGCATTTAATTGAAAGTAATATGAAAGATTCAGTCAGGGGAGGTCATTTCTAGAAAATACTTCCACTTTAATATTTTAATATTTTAAATTCACACTTCACAAAAATAAGAAGAAAAAAATATAGACGATAGGAGTCTGATAACTCCTGCAGCACGTGAAGGCAGCATCGAGCGTGTATGGATTCTCTTTCATCCAATTTGACATCAGAACGTGAACCCGCAGGGTCCTAGCACCTCCGGTTTACTTCTTCATTGACTTTGGCCTAAATATTCAACAGGTGGAAACACAAACCATTCTCACGCTGACATTTGAAGGTTTTTACAAGAAAAGAAGAGGAACTAAATGTTGTTAAATGAAGGACAATGTTTTGGAGTTATCAACATGCAGTAGAAGGAAATGACACACTGTGGATTCACACATAAAGTGTGCTCATGAGTGCTGAGTGGATCTAGTAATGAAATGTTTTCTCAAACAGAAAGTCATTTAGCAACATTTAAATGAAATAATGTATGTATTATGTGTAAGGTTGGCACCAGAAATAGTTGCAGCTTGGTTGTGGGGGCCATTAGGGGCCATGTGGTAAACTGGGTAAGATATAGGAGTCTGCGACGTCAGAGTTACCTGTCATGCCGTCCCGAGAAGTCGTGGGACTAGTAGGGCGAAACATGGCGCAGGGAGGTTCCCACTTGACCATCCCAATGATGTCCTGGCTCTTGCAGCCCATCGGAGTTGTTGGGGCCAAGATGGGCCATGTGGTAGGGTAGGTAGTATCAGAGTTGTCACTACCTGAAGCTTGGAGGTACAGAGTCTGGGTCTTTCAAAGTTGGCAATGCTGTTTTGGTTGCCGTGGCAACAAATGGCTATTATGGTACTTATCAGTAGGATATTGGAGCATGACTGGAGCAAGGGGTGTCTTCACTGAACAACAACAAAATAGGACAAAAATCCCCCAAAAATCAAAAGGATGCAAACAATCCCAGTATTACTCTTTAAAGACTCATTCAAGTCAAGATATCACCAGTTGTTGTGTTCAGTCTGTATTGATCTGACTTAGCTGACTTTTTTCTGGTTCAGAAAATCTGTTCTCCAGATCAATTTCTGTAATGTCTTATCCAATGCACTGGGTTTAAGATGTTTTCTGGCTCACATTATATAATCATTTTAATTATTAAGCCACCTACTTTCATGGCTTTGGTTGACCTCTCTGAATCTTGATTTTACTGACTGCATCTCATTGGTCATGGATACCACCAGTCACTGAAAACATGTGTGTTGCCAACACACACACACACACACACACACACACACACACACACACACACACACACACACACACACACACACACACACACACACACACACACACAGCTCAAAATGATGAGTGTTGTGCATGTGTGTGTGTTTTGGTGTTTGTGTGTACGCTGTAGGCATATATGCTCGAGTGAATTCACATTTGATCATGCATGCGTTGATGTAAAGCTTGGTTGCCATGGATACCTGAGAGTGGATTCAGTGTGTCATGGTTCCCTGGTCCAATTATACAGGAAACATAGAAAACTGTCACATCATGTGAAAAAAGCTCCTGTGAGGAGTTTTTATATGAAACACTGAAATCAATGCTTCTTTATGACCTCAATAAAAAATCAAACCAGACAATCAGCAAGAAGACTGGTCATTTCTATAAAGTCATTTTGTATTCTCAGTAACACTGCCGTGGGGTAGGTGTCAGATCAATTGAGTTACGTCAGCCTAAAGAACAGCCGTTGTACACTTTTACACAGCAAGGATTCACAGTGAGTGAAATATTGACTGTTAAAAGGAAGCAGGATGAGATTTTTCAACAGGAAACATGCATTGCACATGTACAGGACAGGACTTGCACACAGACCTGATGTTTTGATTGGTCCACAGGGGGGCACCAAATTTGACGCGAACTAAAAGTTCCTCACAGAAACTTGAACTCAAAATCAAGCAGCAACCTCTGAGGTGGAAAAATGAAGCCAATGCTGAAGTGCAAAATTCTGCAGTTCATCAAGTGTCCGCTTAAGACCGGCTCCAAAAGCCCGGCAAGTCACATACACACCACATTCAAAAAAGATGTTTTTAAAGCCTAGTACTTAAAATGAAATTGGTCTGGTTGGCTCATGTCTCGATGGCACAAACTAAAAAGGGGGGTGAATTTTTTGATAACTCATCCGTTTAAAATTTTTATGAAAGATATGTGTTATCCATAGTTAGGCGCGAGGTTGACCTGATTGACAGGCGGGTACGATGTAACGGTTTGTCAGGAGGCTTAGAAACCCGCCTCAGCTCCAGCTCTCAGCCTGTCGTTAGGTTGACTGAAAGTTTGGCTGAGACAGCATTTCCAGCATGGCGGCTGCTGCTGATGAGACTCCAGAACCTCCTGCAGGAATAGATGGATGACGTCACTCAGACTTCATCCATTAATATTTACAGTCTAAACAAGAGAGTTACTCAACCCGAGAAGAAATGTTTTAACCCAATAAGTTGAAATGAGAAGAGTCTAGAAATGTAAAGAAACACCACAACATACAGTATAATAGACCATTTTGACATCACAATGAAGAACACATTCTGTCAGGATCCATGAAGGTAGCATCCAGTTTCACCTGAGTTTAACAGTCATGACATGGAGGAGATCTTTCAGTCTCTATAATATATCTTTCAGTTGGGACCTGCAGAATTGTAAAGAAATGAGTGTTATGGGCTGCAGAGCCATCATCCCTGATTAGAAAGTAGTTCAATAAGTGTACGGCTAAGCTATTCACTGGAATAAAAGTGAATTAGTGCTTCTGATTAATAGCCTGAGTCTGCATTCTTGAAACCTTTGCCTTTTTAATTAACACATTCTTAATCTACCTGAAGCTGGATTTTGTTTTATAGAAACTCAAATCTCTTGCTGAAACTGAATTTCTTGGACATGCTGAACAAACAGAAAGCTCCTTGTATAGCCTTCCACATGATGCTGCCTTCACGTGCTGCATGATTTACATGCTGCTTTACAAATCCTGTTTACTGTTCTCTTTATGCAAAACACAAAACATAATGCTAATCTCTCAAAATCTGCATGAGCAAACAAACATCCTTACATCACTCATTTGAACCAGGGTGGCTGAGGCTACTTGAAGGCTCTCACCTTTAAGCTGTGTTGTTTTTCTTGTAGTGACTGGTCTGCTATCTCCACACTGTGATGGAAAATCAAATCCCTGTCAGTTTTAGAAACCTCCACCTCTCTGTAGCACAGCTCTGCTTGCAGCACATAACTCAGTCGTGACCTCAGTTCATAAAACTCCTTGAAGGTTTTAATCAAATGAAAACATTCATTGGGCTGCTTAATGTCCCCGCTCACATCTATACAGCTACAAACCAGCACTGGATGATTGACAGGAGGTGGAGGGGGGATTGAGCTGTAATGAAGAATTTCACATAAGTAGATGATAAATGTGGCTCCTTCCTTTAGCACAGATTCATCTTTCACTTTTTAGTTTTAACTTCTTTCCTCTCAGTGTACCCTACCATTCAGCCAGAGTCTCAACATCTGATATCTCACTTCTTCACAGTTTAGATGGCACCAGTTAAATTAGTCATCTCAAGGGACCAAGGCAGAAGAAACGTGTGTGTCAGTGTGAGAAAAACTGCAGGAGAAGAGACTCTCCAGCATGTAGAGCTGTTCAATCGATTCTAGATATAAAATGACTCAAACAAAATTAAGGTACAGCCCCATACGGTGTGGTGCCGTGCGGTGCGGTGCCGTGCCATGCCATGCCGTGCGGTGCTATATAACATGAAACACTTTATTGTCTCCTTGGGGAAATGTGTCTTTGTATTGCACAGATTTAGCTGCATCTACTGTAGAAACAATATTTAATCAACATAATTAGTTCTCTCTGTTTCATCATCATTACAGTTGCTAACATTAATATTAAACTGATCAGTCTGTTATCAAACTTAGCTGTTACTGCTAATGCTTCACATACTTTGACCGTTATTACTTACATTGTAGCTATAACTCTTATTCATTGTTGTTGATGCTCTGTTTGTCTCTATCCTTCTTTCTTCCTAAAACAGTTCCTCAGATGTCTGTTCATCATGAGTCTGGTTCTGTTCGAGGTTTCTGCCTCTTAAAGGAAGTTTTTCATTACCTCTGCAACTTTGCTGAATGTTGCTTCGTGCTCATGATGGATTAACGCTGAGTCATGGTAGATAATAAAACAAAGAGGAAGGTCTTTCACCTGTTCTTTTGTAGTGTCTTGAGATAACATTTGTTTTGATTTGGCGCTATAAGATATCTTTATTGTCACTGTACAAGCACAACGAAATACTGTTGGAGCAAGCCTGTAGACGCCTCATAGAAAATATACAAATATACAAATACTAAACCAAATATACACATTATAAACCCAGTTAAATAAAGATTGATGGGTTGATTGATGGACTGATTGATAAAAGACATCACATTAGTCCTGCAAATGATACCACATTTTTCAGCAATTAAATTCTAAAGATCAACCTCATGAGTATGTGGAAGCTGTTAAGTTTATTGTAAAATGAAACATATCTGTATGATGAGTCATAAGCTCTGCTGCCAGGTTGTGTATGTATTCTGTGCAAACTCTTCCTTATCATTCCTTAGCCTCCTCACCAAAGGAGCAATCAGCTGTTTTGCAAATAATGACTCAGTTTTGGGTTGAAAGTCCCCTTCTGAACTTTCTGATATACTGTGGGATTGTTGTGGTTTCTTCTGTTTGTATGGTTTTATATAGTAAGAAATAAATAACTGATGACTGAAATATTAAAAGATAAAGCAACCTTTGATGTAACTTAAAATCTAGTTTGCGTTAGTGTGACCTCTGTAGTATAAGCAGAGAAGTGCTTTATGTTGACCTTGTCCGGTTACACTCACTTCGACTTGTAAACAGACTACAAGCACACGCTTCCTCTCTCTCTCTCTCGAGCTGCTCCTCCTCCTCCTGGAATGAATGAGAGCATTATAACCCCTCCCTCCTCTTCCTGCTTTCCAACACAGCCGGTCCCCGTCACAGCCTGTCCCATGCGGTCAAGATATTTCCTGCTTCCTGCCCTCTTCACAGATCTACCAGTTTACAGATAGCTGCAACGTGTAGAAAAAGCGAGGCCTCATTCGCTGCAGATCTGCAAGCAGACATGAGCACAGGGAACTAAACTTTGGCCTGGAAGACTTCCCACTTTTCATGTGAATGAGTAAGTGAAACTATTTCATAGTGGCCGTCTGTTTTTTTCCGAGGGGTAAATGGCGCAGCAGCAAAACCTGATGGATCCGAAAAAACTTTGTTGCTCGGTTTGTTTGGATCTTCTGAAGGATCCGGTGACTATTCCCTGTGGGCACAGCTACTGCATGAACTGTATCAAGAGCCACTGGGATGAAGAGGAGCAGAAGAATGTTTACAGCTGCCCTCAGTGCCGGAAGAGCGTCTCGCCGAGGCCTGTCCTGGTGAAAAACACCATGTTGGCAGATTTAGTGGAGGAAATGAAGAAGACTGGACTTCAAGCTGTTTCCACTGATGACTGCTATGCTGGATCTGAAGACGTGGCCTGTGATTTCTGCACCGAGAGAAAACTGAAGGCTCTAAAGTCCTGTCTACAGTGTCTGGTTTCTTATTGTGAGCAACACCTCCAGCCTCACTATGAGTCCCCGGCCTTTGACAAACACAAGCTGGTCGACCCCTCCAAGAAGCTGCAGGAGAACATCTGTACTCTTCATGGTGAAGTTAAGAAGATTTTCTGCCGCAGTGATCATCAGTGTATCTGTATTCTCTGCTCTATGACCGAACATAAAGATCACAACACAGTCTTAGCCCTAACAGAGCGGACTGAGAGGCAGGGAGAACTGGGAACAAATCGGCAAAGGATCCAGCAGAGAATCCAGGGCAGAGAGAAAGATGTGAACGTGCTTCAGGAGAGACTGGAGGCACTCAACCTCTCTGCTGATACAGCTGTGAAGTACAGCGACAAGCTCTTCACTCAGTTGGTGCGACTTGTGAAGAATAGAAGCTCTGAGGTGAGGCAGGAGATCAGAGCTCGGCAGAAAGCTGAAGTGAGTTTGGCCAAAGAGCTGAAGGAGAAGCTTGACGCGGAGCTCATGGAACTGAGGCGGAAAGACGCCGAACTGGAGCGGCTCACACACACAGAGGATCACACCCGCTTTCTACAGAATTACCCTTCACTGTCATGTCTCAGTAAATCTACAGACTCGTCCAGCATCAACATCTGCCCTCTGCAGTACTTTGAGGATGCGATGACCGTCGTGTCAGAGGTCAGAGATAAACTACAGGGCGTTCTGAGCAACTCATTGACCAAGATCTCACAGGCAGCGAGACCGCCAGTGGATGGTTTGCTGCCACAACCAGAGCCGAAAAGCAGAGCTGAGTTATTACAGTTCTCT
The DNA here is from genome assembly GCF_963930695.1 of Labrus bergylta. Lineage (NCBI taxonomy): Eukaryota > Metazoa > Chordata > Actinopteri > Labriformes > Labridae > Labrus > Labrus bergylta. The sequence goes on along the minus strand of NC_089211.1, from coordinate 5,469,911 downwards.
TGCGAAACCACACTGGATCCAGACACAGCAAACACACAGCTGTTAGTGTCTGAAGGAGACAGAAAAGCAACAGTAACCAGTGAGAAACAGGCGTATTCCAGTCATCCCGACAGATTTACTGACATGTTTCAGGCGGTGAGCAGAGAGAGTCTGAGCGGACGCCACTACTGGGAGGTGGAGAGAAGCAGGTTTGAGGTTTCGGTCGCAGTGACGTACAAGGACATCAGCAGAACGGGATATGAAAGTGGATTTGGAAATGATGACAAGTCATGGGCGCTAGAGTGTTTCAATAACAGTTATCAATTCAGACACAACAGCACCAGCACCTTTATCTCAGGCCCTCAGTCTTCCAGAGTAGGAGTGTACCTGGATCACAGTGCAGGTGTTCTGTGCTTCTACAACGTCTCTGAAAACATGACTCTGCTCCACAGGGTCCAGACCACGTTCACTCAGCCGCTCCATCAGGGACTTGGGGTTTTTGCTACAGACAGTAAAGGATCTGCTGCTGAGCTCTGTAAGATGGGGTGAATAGACATGAAGAAGCAGTCAGTGAGGCAGTGAGCCTGGAGAAGCTTTACAAACATTCAGGTTGCTAATTGTGATTTGGTACATTGAATTAAATTTGCATTCGATTTAAGAACAGGTATTTCTTTTTGATACGATATAGCATCATTTTCTTCGCTCTTTCTCTATAATTTTTGCAAATGAAATGTGGCATACGTTATGCTTGATTCCAGTATATTATGAAGGAAAAAAACATGCATTTGATCTATTCCAATTTATAACTCATGTAGAAGTACAGACACACGTGTTAAAAAAATGGACTCTGGTGAAGTTAGAGGTGCTGATGCTTCATGCGTGCTGAAGTAAAAGTGGGAAAAGCACAGGTTGTTTACATCTGATTTAAATGATTTGAATCTGTAAGAGTATTTTTCCAATTTCATTTGAATATTTGCACTTTAGTGTTTAATGAAGGTACATGTCTGTGGTTGTGTTTTAAAGTAAGGATTATTGTGTACATTTCTCTATCAAATCTTTTTTCAAATAAACTTCATATTAATCTCCCTTCACCATGTGGTTTCCTGTTGACTGTATTGTGAATAAAAAACACTGGCAAATGAATTGGCAGCAGGAAACTCGTGAGTTTAACTGTTGCAGTTTACTTGAGGATTTAATGGCGAGCATTTAACATGAAAGGTAGCACTGTATTTACTTTAAGTTTCTACTACCCTGCATTCTTATTCCAATATATTTATTTAAAACTGTGTCTGATCTGTCATCTGTAGATATAACATACAATCATTATTAATATTATTATTATTATTATTAATGAGCTATTTATAGGAGTTTTATTTGTATAGAATGAATCCACTGCCTCACAAAAATTATTCTTTTCGGGTTAATATTTGATGAAGAGAATGTATACATTTAAATAATCTAAATTGAAGACATTTCAAGCAATTAAAGAAAATAGCACGATGGGTTACATTTTCATGAATTATATTTCTTTGTTAGACTTCATTATAGCACAGCTTTTAATACTTAAAAATGCTAAATTAAATATTATTGTTCTATTATGTTTTATTAAATATGAATTTGTAGTTTGAATTGATGATTTATTCTGTACTAGCAGTTGTTTCTTTGCTCTTTTATGATTTTTTATTTTGAGATATGAAATAACAGTTTATAAATGCAATAAATCAATCGCTAATTAACATTTTTAACATTAGTTAGACTCATTAAATATTCATAACCGGGATTTTCTATCCGATAAATTGGTTGTGGTGTGATACAAAGATAGTCTTTTCATATATTCTACAGTTACTTATTTTTGTTTTGTTTCATAATATATATATATATATATTGTATATATTTACTGTACATTTATATAGTATGGTGATTATTCCATTTCGGTTTTTGAACCTTCTCTGATGAAAGCGTGAAGCGGAACCTTCCGTCGGTGAAAAAGCCGGACTACAGCACCACGGAATGTTTTGGTGCGGCACTCAGAACGCGGAAGCGAAGCGCCGCTCCTGTGTTTATGTTTTCGTCCTCTCACAGATCGAGTTTAAAAGTGAAGTCTTAGAGCAACATGGCGGTGAGTGCCGTTCACCTGGAGTCCGACGCCTTCCTGGTGTGTATGAATCACGCTCTGAGCACAGAGAAAGAAGAGGTGATGGGTTTGTGTATCGGAGAGGTGGAGGTGACCCGCATCGTCCACATCTACTCGGTCATCATCCTCCGCCGCTCGGACAAGAGGAAGGACCGGGTGGAGATCTCCCCCGAGCAGCTGTCGGCGGCTTCAACGGAGGCGGAGCGGCTGGCCGACATCACCGGCAGACCGATGCGGGTGGTGGGCTGGTACCACTCCCATCCGCACATCACCGTGTGGCCGTCCCACGTCGACGTCAGGACCCAGGCCATGTACCAGATGCTGGACCAGTGCTTCGTGGGCCTTATCTTCTCCTGCTTCATCGAGGATAAAAACACCAAAACTGGTCGCGTGCTCTACACCTGCTTCCAGTCCGTGCAGGCGCAGAAGGGCTCCGAGTACGAGCGCGTGGAGATCCCGATCCACGTCGTGCCTCGTGAAGCCATCGGTAAAGTGTGCCTGGAGTCTGCCGTGGAGCTGCCCCGGATCCTGTGCCAGGAGGAGCAGGACACCTACCGCAAGATCCACAGCCTGGCCCACCTGGACCCCGTTACAAAGATCCACAACGGCTCGGTGTTCACCAAGAACCTGTGCAGCCAGATGTCTGCGGTGAGCGGGCCGCTGCTGCAGTGGCTGGAGGACCGGCAGGAGCAGAACAAGCAGAGCATCGTGGAGCTGCAGCGGGAGAAGGAGAGGCTGCTGCAAGAGCTGGCTGCTATGTGAGCCCGGAGGAGGGGAGCACAGACCCCCTTTTTCATCTTTCTATGTTGGTGGACAGAAGTAAAGGACCCTCTGTGTCCATTGTAAAACTCTTTTTACCTGAAACTCTCCAAAATATTCAGTATCAGTAGGTGATACGATATATTATTGTATATTATAAAACCATATTCTTGATTAAATATGTCCTTGACATATAGGCCTACTTTAGCTGGACTTAATATATTTGGACTAAGGTTTTGTACAGCTGTGCTGTGTGAAGACAAGATTCACTTAAGGATTACTTCTGGCTATGAATCTGCCAATTATTTTCTCAATAAAGCATTTGGTCTATTAACTGCATGGTTCCAGATAATGTATCTGTTTATTCATTTAGTTATAATTACAGCGTTGTTCCCTCAAGCTTAACCAAAAACAGCCTGGTCAACTCTGTAGTTCCATTACTCTTCTCTGATCAATACTTCCAGATTTAGATACTAACGCGTCAAATCTTCATTGTTTTTTTTTTCTTATTATGAGACCCGGCCTTTTTTTTGTGGTTTGAGAATTGAGGTTCATTTTGTCAAATAGAAAAGCAAGAACAACTCTGACACTCCTGTAACTTAAGAATCAGAAGTTACTAATTAATAATAATAATAATGTATACTTTATTGATCCTGCGAGGGGAAATTCGTTTTTCAGTAATGATTCAACTTTGTCAAATTCTGATATCTGTAGTTTAACAAATTCCCGTGACGTTTAACTGAAACCAGGATGCTTTCTGAAGTGTGAGTGGTGTTGATTGATCAGAGTGCACTGTGTCCCATGGGCGCATATGTCATGTCTCTGTTTTACCAGCAGGTGTCCCCCTTGGCTTAGATCTCCACCTTTATAACATGTTTTATGTGCCAATCTCTGTTGACACCTGTTTTGTTTCTCCTGAAACTCGTTATTTTAATAATGAACTTTTGAGTCTCAGCTTTCTTCATTTTCTTTCTAGTGAAAGAAAAACCCAGAAGTTTTTTTTACAGACATTAAACTGTGACCTGAAACACACCATGAACCCACCCGCCTGCAACTCAGAGCATCTACACCCTGAATACTGTTTAACGACCTCACTGTTATATTAACTGGTGAGTCATGCAGGTGACATGAATGGGAAATAGCACAAGAGACCAAAGTCATATTTTCTCCATATTGTACATATTTAATTAATTAATCCATAAAGCTTCAACATGGGGCTCTGTAGGGATTTACTGGTTTGTGGAGCTAGCCTTAAGTAGCAACTTGAGGAACTTCAATTGTTAGCACTTCCCTTGTATTCAATATTCAACCAGAGATTGCCAGTTGGTCAAGACGTTTAATTTAAAAACAAGAAAATATACAAATCCTGATAACTCTACTTTGATTTTCTTTTCAATCATCTGAGGATAATGTGAGAGGAAACGTCATCAGGGTTAACAAGTAACACAAGGTTTTAAAATCCCAAAGCACAGCAGACGACTTTTATTAATGACTAAATCAAACCCTTTGATTGCATTTGGTATTATATTTTCAATAATCACAGCATTCAACTAAATGAATCACCGTTTTTAATCTTGAGAATAACCATTTGTAGCAGCGTGCTATCAAGTGATCTCAGTGTCTGTGTATGCTTCTTTTGACCTCTGACCTCAGTTAAACTGCCCCTGTGGTGGTGCGGTCTGTGGGGATGGGGAAGGGGTCAATAGAGGGTAGTGGGTGTTGTCCAGGGGGCAGGACGTGGCCTCCTTGATGGGACAGGAGGAAAATCTCCCTGCTGAAGGCCTCAGCCTGCTGACATTGTGTTTTCACCAAGTCCCTGAGCCATTGAATGTCCTCCTGGAGCACACGCCTCCGGTAGTCCTGGAACTGTCTGCCCTGTATGCACACAGATATATCTGTAAAGCCATGCAGGGTACATATAGACAAAACTCCACACATATACTATGTCTCAAAAATTGTGTTGGCCTCCTTCTGAGGGAGAGACCAGCGTGTGTTTACTGATCTATCTGATATCACGTTGGTCTGTTTACTGCTTTAAAAAGGAGGAAGGAGAGGATAACTGAGGGAAAAAATACTGCAGGCCATAACAGACAAATCTACTAAACAGAAGATAACACATGAGAGGAACGTGTTATTATGGGATACAGTGGTGTGATAAGTGATGCTGCTCTGATTCATGCAGACCTGTTCACTTGGTCTCACTTCACCATCAGTGGAAATGTTTCCTTGAATGTCAGTAATGAAAGCTAGGTGAACATTTTAATAAGGCCTTAGAGTGAACTATTGCTGTGAACAGAGCTCTAACTGTAGAGAGACTATTCATTTAACTGAATAAAGAAATCATTTTTAAATCAATAACCTATTTTCCATAGCTATATTATTATACATTGATTTATTAAGAAAGCAGCCGTGTAATAAGCGGGATCATTTAAAGTGAGCGGGTTGTTATCGCAGAGGAACCTCTTCACGGTGAGACTTTGAAATATTTTGTGTTTTTTTTGGATCTGACTGACAAATGTAAAAGCCTCAGTATAAGTTAAATGACTGGGGGAAGCAGAACAACAGGAAACATCAATATGTTATTTGTTTCACTAGAGCCTTTGTAGCTTTTTTCCAACCAACACTATCAAATATTTGTCTATTTTTTAATTGATGGTTGCACATTTAAGTCAATTTTAAAAAATATTTACCATTTTCTTCTGCCTTGTGTTGAGTTTATTCTCCAGTTCGTTCTTCTGGTTAAAGAGGCTCGTCATGCTGCGGAGACGGACTGTGTCACACCTGGTCACCTCCATGAGAGCCTCACGCGCCTCCTCTACCTTCACCTGAAAGCCACACACACACACACACACACACACACACACACACACACACACACACACACACACACACACACACACACACACACACACACACACACACACACACACACACACACACACACACACACACACACACACACACACACACACACACACACACACACACACACACACACACACACACACACAAATCCAGAAATGGTCAATAAGCTAACTTTTATTTACCGCCTGTTTTTAAAAGATAGTACTGGGTTTAAAGACGCTCATACAAGACAAAGACTGAGATATACATCACACACTTGCTTCAGTGCACTCAGACACACATAAAAACCCACACATACACAAAGAACTGAGCTTACATCCCACTCCTTGATTTCCTTTGCATATGCAGCTTCCTTGAGGAGTTTCTCCTGCTTTAGCTCCTCCAGGATTCTGCTCCCTGACAAAGTCTGCATTACCTCCAGATTCACCAGCTGCCCGTACTTCATCATCATCACCTGGTTGCAGTGCTCCTCCAGCTCTGTAACACAACATTCACACACACACACACACACACACGCAAACACACACACGTCAATATTTACAAGTTTGCCCCACTAACGAGGAATTTTCCTCTTTTAGGATACCTGTGACATTTTTTTTTAATTCCTTTGCTATGTTCGTTTTTTTACTCTGAATTATTTAAGTTGAATTTGTATCGTATAGATCATCAGAGTTTCATGTTGAGCTTGAAAGGAAGCCTCACCCTGAATCTTGGTGTTCATGTCCTTGCGGTCATGAAGGAGTCTGACGTGCTGCTGGCGGGTTGCACAGTTCAGATCTTTCTGTTGGCTCTTCTCCACCTGCAGCTGCTTGATTCGCTCCTGCAGCCTGTTCAGCTCCGTCCTGTCCAGAACCAGCGCTGGGCTGAGGTCAGATGGCAACGAGCCGTTAGTGAGAAACTCAATCTGGTGGAATGTGAAGGGTGGAGAGAGGGAGTGGATGGGGTGATTAAATGAGTGACTCTCTAAAGGCATGATATTTTGAAAAAAATAAGATATTTGAACGAAGCTATTGGAACCCATCAGCTGCTCTCTTAATAGGATGAGGACTTTGGTTTCAGCAGCCAGTGTTTATATAGTCAGTGGATCACTGATGCTGGATACCCAGACCAAGATTTATAGAATTCAGTGCTCATTGTTTGCAGTCCAACTAGCACATTTTGGAGATGGAAATGAGAGGAAACATGACTTATAAAAATCATTATATGAATATGCAAACAACTGTCTATACAAAACTAATCATAGGAAAAGATAGCCAATGGCTTTTAACATTGCATTATGGCCAAAGTGTTCTGCTTCATTTGCAATCAAAGCCAGCTCAAACACAGCTCGCTATTTCTGCAGGAACACGTGTAGAAAAACATTGAGGGAACAAAATGCACATCACTGTAGTAGAGCTTTATAACGTCCAAAGTGACATAGAAAAATAATGCTGTCAATTTAAATATGGCTCTTTATCAAAAGTTTAACCTAAATGTCCAATTTGTCTGTTGTAATGTCACCGTGTCCCTCGAGTGTTTACCTGGTTCAGTCTGAGAGGAACCACCATGTCCAGTTCATTCATTTTCTGCTGTTTTTCTCTGTAGACTAACTCCAAGTCTTCCTCTGCTGCCTTGCGACTGCTCTTCATAGATTTCTCCTGCAAGGCCGAGCACACAAAGACACACTCACACATGTGAGTGATAGAAGAATGCACACTAACAGAAACATGTCAGAGATAGAAAGATGAAGATCATGACCTTCTTGACGAGGGTGTCACACTCCCGCCTCAGAGCTTCTGCACTTTTCTTCTCCTCCACCACGAGTTCCTCCAGGTCCAGCCGGCGCTCCCGCAGCTGCAGAGTGTTCTCAAACAGCTCTGGCTCACAGCCTGAGAGACACACACACACAGGTTTACACTTCAAGTCAAAGTTAAAGATTATTGAACTTGGAGCATTGTGAGACACCTCTAAATGCTTCATTTCTAAACACTAGTGCCTTCAGTCTTGAGTCTTGAAAGCGTGACTAGCTCTAGAGCTTTTGAATTACATTTGTTCAACTTTAGCTCTGCATCTTTTTTTTCACCTTTTCACCACATTTCCAACCTCTACAATGAGAACCCCCTGCACAACAGGGACAAGCAAGAGAACAAATCAACATTTTTAAGCTGTTGCATTTTTGAGGACTGTAGTCCAGCAGATAGAATGACAATGTTGGACTAAAAACACATGCAGGATATTTTTCTGCCATGTTCGTTTTGTTTGACAGTCAGTTTAAACCATAGACTGTTTAAGATATGTTGACATGACCTCTTGGTTTCAAAAAATTAAAAGTAACTTAACCTGCTCTTTCTAATGGCCAGCCTACTTCACTGGTGGCAAAAATAATTTCAGTCATTCAGAAGTCCATAAGATAATGAACCCACTTCACTTGATTTATCACCTCAGTAACATTTCCAGAGATGTTTATGGTCTGAAAACAATACTTTCAAGTCTTCTTCATACCGCACAGAGTTCTTTTTGTAAGACAATACATATCCAAATCTTTCAAATATGGTCATAAATATGTACACAACAAGAAGCCAGTTGCCAAATTGTCAAAGATTGAGGCTTCAGAATGGTTATCCCTGAACCACTATGTGACTGATAAACAACCTTTGTGTAGAATCAGACTTTTTGTTCCTCAATAAGAAGTTCAGATTTCACTGTGGAAGAGAGAGAGATTGAATATGTTCCACTGTTAAACTTACCTGGAGGGCAAACACTGCTGTCCACAGCCCCTTCCTCCTCTGAGCTGCTATCATCATCGTCATCGTCAGAATCTTCATCTGAGTCTTCATCTGAGTCGTCATCACTTTCCTCCTCTTCTTCTGGGAACACATTTGGATCAGAATTGAAAGTGGATACACACATGCACATCATATTGTCATACATTCATACAGTTATGGCTCGTCCTCTCACCTTCTTCCGCTGGCTCCTTCTTCTTTACACGTTTGATTTTCTTCTTGAAGACTTTGGTGAGAAACTCTTCAAACTTGTTCTCCAGGCCCAGCGAGGCCTGGAAGGCCGAGAACAGAGCCTTCTCTCGTTCCCGCAGCCGGGCGATGTCTGCCCGCTTCAGTGCCAGCTGCTCGTTAAACTCTTCCAGCATAGACTGAAGGGAAAGAGAGGGGAGGATGGAACCAAGGATGTGAAGATTTATAAATATTGATTGTTCTTTTTGTACAAACAGCTAAACAAAGATGTAATCAAAACTCCCTTCAGGCATCACTGAGATTCACAGACAGGTTTACAAAATGTGGACGTAAGAAGGACCTCTGAGAATGCCTGTAATGAAAGTGTGTCAGTACCTTTGACCATTGAAATGTAATCAATTAATCCTTGAGCCTAACTAGACCTTTGTGACAAATTCTGAAGATTTAGAAAAAGCAGTTAGTAAGTGAGACTGAACATCAGTGTAACACTAGGCAGTAATGGATGGACGAACATGACCCAGATACATAAAACTCTGTCCCACCGTGATGTTGTTCTCCTCCTTGATGCGAGCGTTCAGTTTCTCCTGCAGGCTGTCCTCCCTCTCTTCAAACTCCTTGACTAGCAGCAGCTCCTGGTACAGTGTCAGCTGCCGGAGGTCGGCCATCTTCAGGTGCATGTCCAGACGGAGCTTCTGGTGACGCAGCAGCTGGAGCTCAGCATCAAACTGACACACTGAACTCTCCATCTGGTTGAAAAAAAACACACAAGTGATGCAAGTTATAAAGCAGCTATTTGTTTATGATTAAACATTGTATCACTAGCATTTAATTTAACACACAGTCAAAAAAAATAAACACTTGACCTCCTCCAGTAGAGAGTCCTGCTCGTGCAAAAGTCTGATCTCCTCCTCCCTCTGGAGCTCCTCTTCCAGCTCACTCAGCTCTGCTCCTTCGTCCCCTGCTGTCTCCTCTTCTTCTCCGGTTACTGAAGAAGCTGACAGGCTGGGTGTCCTTTCCTCTCCATTCTTTTCATTTTCTTCCACTTTTTCCAGCTGATCCAATAGACTTGTGGCATCGTCCTGCTCCATGGTCTGCAGCCTGTTAGAATATTTATATCATCTCTGAGACCGAGGCTTTAGATGTGAATGGCAGATAAATAAATCAGTGATTTTAATGCTTATATTTACAGTATTTAAAGTGCAGCTAACAGCACAGAGAAAGTTGTAAAAGCATCTGAACACAAAGAATCAAGGAGAAACCTTTTTAATGGGATAAAGCAATATGTTGCATCCCTCTCCAGTCTTGATGCTTTTTTGCAAACAGTTGCTTGAAACCAGCACACCTCATGAGGACTTTTCTTCTGTTGCAGCATTGTCATTTATCTCTTAAATAGGCTTTTTCTACCAAAAATAACATGTATGAAAATGAGTTGGATTTGTAGGAGGATCAAAAGCTTTGACCAAATGGTGCAAAACTTGAAATCATCACTCCTTCTTATTTTGTATTCAATTAGTTATCTAAATTGATTTTTCTACAAAGATGGGATGAAAGAAAAGTTCTGAATCTAATGTTGTGACTGCTGTTGGGAAGACTGAGTTGGACATTTTGACAGTTTTTCTGAACCACAGATGCATAGAATTTCAAATTGTTGAAATATGACTGTAACGTTCATACTGGTTCTTGAAAATCCCCAAAAGAATCATTTCACATTGAAATAGAAGAAGGTCTTTCTCTACATCAGAGACTCTAGATGAAACCTGATGATACTGAAACATGGCTACCTTACCTCTGATCCCTCAGAACACGGTATCGCTCCAGTGTGGCGTGGCTGTACTGCAGCCTCTTCTCTGGGGTTTCCTCTGGTAGGATGTAGGGGAGAGTGGGAGGAGGGCGGTGGAGATGGGCTGGCAGACGCTGATGGATCTTCTTCACCTGCTCAGCCTGAGCACGCAGCCGAGACAGGAGGCCAACCTTTGAGTCCCTCAAAGCCACGATCCGTCTGTTCATCTCAGTCTGCTTCTGACGGATCTGATGGAACGGAAACATTCATTTAATTCATCTGTGAGTCCCATTATTGCTGAATCTGTTGATCTTTTTTTAATTTGTGTAAGTATTTTCACTTCAAACTTTTTGTGATAAATGAGGATCACAAAGTCCACAGACTGTAAGATTCTTGTTGGAATGTCATACTAAGTTTTCATTTATCTAAACTGAGGTTAGAATTACATCCTCATATTAGCAAGGCTTCTACCAGAACATGTTTTGTGGCAGTTCTTGCACACACAAAAAAAGCCGAAAAGAAAAAGAAGAAAAGAAGCTAAAAAATCACTAAAACATTATAAAATGTGCTAATAAAATACAAAACAAATTAATACTATTTTGGTGGACAAATAATGGATTAATCAAACTATGGGGAATAAGAACTACATCTTTAACATTAGGTCTGACCTCTTTTCCATTTTCATAGACGCTGTTGTTTTGCACACAGTCATTGCTGTAACCAACAACTATTTTAAATGATTTAATTCTGTCATGATTTAGAGTCAGTCACATGACAATCATCTTTTGACCCCAAGGTGGAAAATCTCTTTACCTCCTATCTCCTGATGAGAAGTCAAATAAAACCTTTTTGTACTGAGTGATGATTATTGTGTGTGTGTGTGTGTGTGTGTGTGTGTGTGTGTGTGTGTGTGTGTGTGTGTGTATGTGTGTACGTTGTCTTCCAGGCCCAACAGCTCCGCTCTCTTCCTCTCAGTGTTCATCCTCAGGTGTTTGGGCACCGTGAAGTCTTTGTCTGACTTCAGCTTTAAGTCTCCGATGGTCTCTTTGGCTTTCTTGATGGCGTGCACGTCTTGCGGGTCCTCACAGTTCTCGTCTGGTTTCTCTGCATACCTGAAACACAGATAAAATATCAAAGCTTTGAAGCAGCATTGTAATAGCGACAGCAGAGGCTAACAACTATTTTTAACCTTATAAACCTCTAAACCTGGCGATGCATTTTTACATTATTTTGATTTAAAGAAACAACCAAAAATAACAGTGGCAAATTTCTTAACAATTAAAATTTTAGCCCCGATGCCCTGGATTATGTTTCTGGATCTGACACTCACAGTTTCGCCCATTCCTGCCTCCTCTTCTCGATCTTGGCTCGAGCCTGTTCAGCTTTCTCTGCAGCCTTCCGGAGCCTCTCCACCTGTCGATCTGCCAGCTTTACGCCTGCTGGGCGAGACTTGGGGGCATGCAGGATCTCCTCCTCTGGAGAACATAAACAGATTTAGGTCACTTATGTCCACTTATGTGGACAAAAGAAAGAAACAACACTAACACTTCACTACCTTCTAATATGCTGCCGCTCTTTGCAGGCTCCGCTTTGGATTTTCTGCGTCCTTGTACAGCGGTCTGTTCTTCCTCGGGCCTGCTGGCTCTGCTCTGGTGTACATGTTGGGCTGATGTCTTTGTGAGCCGGTAGGTGGAGACTCTGTGCTCGCTGCAGATGGCGACCACAGTGACCATGTTGGACTCCAGAGAGTTCCTGAACCTGAAAGCAAAATGGTAAATAGATTTGAGCTTGTGTAGCATTTCCTGGTCTTGTGATTACTAAAGCGCTTTTACACCACAGGTCACACCTACACATTCACACACTGATGGTAGAGGCTGCTGTGTGTGTGTGTGTGTGTGTGTGTGTGTGTGTGTGTGTGTGTGTGTGTGTGTGTGTGTGTGTGTGTGTGTGTGTGTGTGTGTGTATTTAGTACCAGTCTTGTAGTTTGCTGAGTGCTCTGCTGCAGCGCTCCTCCTCCCAGCTCATCTGCTTCCTGACCTCCCTCACCCGCTGAGCCTTCACCCTCTCTGCCTGCTCAGTGAACCGCCGGTCCAGCTCCAGCTCCTACACACACAAAATCACACCCACAAAATCACACCCACAAAATCACACCCACAAAATCACACCCACAAAATCACACCCAGCCGCTCAACAGAAGATATTTCATTTCAGTGAGGAGAGTGTGTGTCAATGTGTGTCTGGTTGTCTCTGTTTCCGCGCTGTACCCCAGGTTTCAGGTGAACGTGCTCCGGCAGACTCTGGTTGTTGTTCAGCAGCAGTTTAAATTCCTTCTGGAGCTCAGCGAGCTTCTTCCGCTTCACTGCGATCTTCAGCTCGGCCTCCCGACGCAGACGGTCCTTCTCCAGCTTCTGCTTAGCTGTCTCAATGCTGAACGAGAGAGAGAGGCGGGATAAAATGTATTCTTTAAAAGCTACATTTACAAGAATTAATTTTCTCAGAAAGAGAAACTGGTAACAAGAAAAATGACAGATGTACTAAAGGCAAAGACAGAGTGATCACCTGTAGGCTGCTGGGTCCTCGATGTCCTGAGCTAACAACTCATTTTCAAGACCCCTCTGTTCAAATAAAGAGTGAACCAGATATAAAATTTTAATAGATTTGGCATGTATTCCTTTATCCTTAATGTACTTACTTAATAATGCACTTATTTCATTACATACCTACTTACTTATGTACTCACTTACTTACTTTAAAAGACAAAAGAGAAATGAAAAAGAAAGAGCATAAAATACATTTCTACTGACCCTGGGTGAAGGAACCTTGGCCCTCTTTCTCTGCAGCTCTTTCTGGAGCTCCTCTGGAGGGAGAAGACTGAAGGAGAAGATGTTTCCATCATCTCCTGCTGTCAGCACAAAGCGGTCGTCATGGCTACAGCAGATGTGCCGCAGATGTCCGTACTGGTTGTCGTGGCTGCTGAGCGTCCAGTAGGCGTGCATGGAGGTGAGGGTGTGGTCGCCGGGCTGCAGGAGGTAAATCCTGATGAAGCCTGAGTGCATGCCGCAGAGCAGCAGCTGCCTGTCAGAGCTAAAAAGAAAAAAGAAAACACAACATCTTTACACAGATGAAAGTATTGTGCTTCCACACGTGATGATGTTTATCTCATTAAGAAGTGTCTTGGGTTGTGGTCCTGTGTCTCCCTCAGACAAATCTAAGCTTTTCTTGTCCAGCCATGTTTGCTTATTGCAAATATGAGATTCTGTCTTTGTTAAAATGATGCCCCCACTTTAGAGTTTACAAAGACAAGAGATCCCATGCAGTATTCTAAAAGCATTGGTGTATAAACCCTCCTTACCTGAAGGTGATGGAACAAATGGGGTCTTTATCTGCATTGTGGACTGGCCGAAAGTCAAAGGGTTCATCCTGACGCTGCTCCGGCTCCTGGTCCTGGTCCTCCGAGAACTTACAGTGATACAAGAAACCTGCGTCGAAGCCTCCCTGCAAGAGAGAGAAAAACAACAGATTCAAACTTTGAGGGAAGCATTTGTCTCTTTCTGTAACTTCTGTGATAGAGTATGATTATAAATATGATTATTTTACGTCATCTATTAAAGCGTCAACATCTCATGCTCCACAATATCCAGCTCAGCATAAGCTACGACTTCATTCACAGCATCTCTCACACAAACAACGGCACATTCACAGGCAGCTGTTGCCAAATGATGCTTCTTTTACTGCACCATCTTTTTTATTCTTCCTGTACATTTTTAACCATGAGCATGATGGGACATTATCTCAATACTAATCCATGTTTAGTCTCCTGAATATTGAGCTCAATGATAGCCTTTTTACCATTTTTTGGGGGGCCTTTATTGGAGAGATAGGACTGCAGATAGAGCTGGAAATCAGGGACAGAGAGTGGGGAAAGTCATGCGGGAAAGGAGCCACAGGTCAGATTAGAATCCGGGCCGCTTGCTTAGAGGACAATAAACTCTGTACATGGAGTGTGTGCACTAACCACTAGGCCCCCAAATATAGCTGTTTTTGTGTGTTAAATCTTATAAAATTCTAATGAGAGATTTTTAGACATAAACTCCTACTTTAAGTATTTCCAAAGTATTCTAGTGTACTAAAAAATTAAATATTACAGTCATTTGCTTACAATTGCCAAACAAGACAAAAACCATCATGATGAGTTGATTGAAGCTGTCATCTAGTTAGTATAAAATGAAATACCCAAGAGGTAATTTCAGTATCTTTGGTGATAAGAAGGTTTGGATATTCAGTTCAGGAGTAATTAAATACACTCTTCTGACTTTCATGATATATTGTGCATTGAAATGAAATACAAACTCTGTGACAGCGTGTGTCTGCAGTGTTTTGTGTGTGTTTGTACCATGGAAATCCAGAACTGTCCTGGCAGAGAGTAGAAACCACAGCAGAGAGGACTTGGAGGGTCGGGGATGTAGATAGGAGGTAACTCTTCTTCTTCCTCTAGCTCTGATTCTGGCTGCTTGGATTCCTTCAACCTCTTTTCCCTCTCTTTCCTCTTCTTCTCTTTCACTTCTTGACGTCTTGCAATTTCCTCCTCTCTCTGAAACCGAAAACACCCAAAAAACATCAAAACCCAAATCAGTTAGATACATAAATAAAATCCTTACATAAACCACCTCCAACTAACTTTAAAAGCTTTTTCAATCAAGTGTAAAGTGTCAGGAAATTAAAGAAATGGCTGTGACTATGAAACCCTTCTAACTTCTGATAAGTAAGATCTTGTTCAGACCTTGATGCGAGATTTGATGCTCCTGAACCTGAACACTTTGCTGGGCAGTTCAGGCAGCTGGAAGGTTTTGGTCGGCTTCTGTGCTTCTGGATCGGGACTCTGCACCTCGACAACATGACCGCTCTGACACAGGATGAGCAGCCTGTTTTCACTCTGTGTTTTAAAATAGTTAAGAGAAAGAGATGGATCACTAATCTCCTGTCACTTGATCATTACAGTTAATGTGAGTTGGAGGATCCATACTGACGTGGGAGTGAGGCGACCACTCCAGCGTCTGTACCGGCCCGGGAACATGGACGAAGCCGATAGGTTTGTACTTCTCCCCGACAGTGAAGAAAAACACGGTTCTGTCTGAGCTCTGTGGAAGAAGGTGGTGGTGAGAGGTCAGGCATGTAAATGAATGAAAAAAGGGAAAAGCTATATAGTCATAAAGAGTTTACAGAAACTTATTGGTTCACTTTTCACATGATAGGCTGCAGAGGAAGCTGGCACATGCAATAAATTAAGAGAAAAACAAAAGATCTGCCTGAGGAAACGTTACCCTTTTGGAATTTAATGCCAAATAGGAGCTGGAAAGTGTGCAGACCTTTTTCTGTTTTTAGGTGCCAAAAAGAAAATAAACATAAAGGGTAAAGACACAGAAATGAATTCACACACATTTTCTGGTTTTGGAACTAACTTTGAACTGCAGAGCTCAAAACACTTATTCTAATCCCAGCTCATCACATACTGACTCTTTAGAAACTGCCGGTTTTTAATCTGTTTAAAGGTTGTGTTTTAAGGTCTGTCTCTTCCGCATTATTAAACACAGCGGATGGTGTGAAGTTTGAAATCCGATCCTCTGAAGCGTGAAATCAATGAGTGATGTCCAATAAGGGGGCATGTCTATCGCTAAAAAGACTTCCTTGTTGTCTGCTCTCTTGTATCCTCGCTAATCGCTCCTCACATTCCCCTCCTCTCTTATCAATCCTCTCTCCTTGGTTCAGTAAGAAGAGCTTTGAAACAATTCCTATAACTTGAAGCCCTTTCCAGTTTCTATGAAAGCAGTTGTTTCCATGGACACAATAAGCAAACTGCAGCTTCATGGAACAATTCTTACCCCTGTGGCTAAGATTTCTCCATTTCGCTCATATGCAACAGCAGTCACAGGTGCATTATGGGGTTTGAAGGCCTGTTTGAGGCGTAGCTCGGCATCTCCTTTGACACTGCGCCCGCTGGCCAGGTGTAGCCTCTGAGGGTTGAACAGCTCCAGTAACCGGACCACCCCGTCCTCAAAGCCCGTCACCAGTAAACCTCCACTCTGGTTCACCTGGAAACAAACACCAGAGGGTCACTTTTTTTTATCTTGTAAATCCGTCTGTATGTGGTAGATTCACACATTTTGCCCGCAGCACACTTACCAAAGTTGGAGCCCAGCTGAGAGCAGTACCACCCTGATTGAAGCGGCTGGTGGTCAGTTCTTTTTTTGCCAGGAAGTCAAAAACCTTAATTGATCCTGGAGAGCAGGTACAGATAAAGAGAGAGTCATTTTTATAGTGTGTGTAGTATGTGTGCATGTGTGCAGATGTGTGTGACTCACGGTCTAGAGTGGTCGTGGCCATCAGGTGGGATTTCCTCGACACGTCCAGGCCTTGGATCGGTCCGGCTTGGAAGGAGAACAGGCACTTTGGATCTGGAGTCTGAACACATAGAACACACATCAGCTGTTATCACATTATTTATTCAACTCATCGATGAAAACATTCTTTCCTTAGTATGTTTTCCTTAAAGGAGCAATATGTAACTCTGACACCCAGTGTTTAAAATGGCTACTGCAGTCCAAATCAAAAACACTGGAGAGAGCTGTCCACCCCACCCCCTCCTCCCTAGAGCTGATGTGCACGCAGGAAAATCAAAAAGTGTCAGTGAAAGAAACTCACAGTGTATGTAAAGGAAAGATCCAGTTTCCAGATGGCTCCGTTGGAATCCTAAAAAAAAAAATAGGTGAAACTGCATCATGTATTAAGAAAGATTTTGAATGGTTTTATTAAGTGACCTTTGACCTTCTTACCTGAGCAAACCAGACGAAGGAGTCAGGCGTTGAGCTCTTCACCACAGAGGAGAGGCAGACGTTGTGTCCCACCACCATCTCATTCATGGGCTCCATCTCAAACTTGTTGCTGTGGTCGCTGCTGTCGGCAGAGTCGATGCCCTCGAAGTCCCAGACCTGCAGGAGATGGACAGCGGGGGTGTGTGAGTGTGTGTGTGTGTGTGGGGTGGGGTGGGGTGTTGGGGGGGGGAGTCATTGCCATCAAAACCAAACTTTAAAATTTAGAATCATAAATCACGCTTGCTAGATTAGCCGTCCATTACACGTGAGAAAGAAATATCTGCAAAATACTTTATTTTTTAACTAATTTTATAACAGAGCCTCTTCATATCTGAACCTGTTACAAACTCACATCAGATATATTACCTTTCAAAGAATTCAATAATTCAAGTCAATAAGTAATATATATATATATATATATATATATATATATATATTTTCTTGTGGTTTTCATCAAACTTGTAAGTGATCTTGTGTTTTTACTTTAGTTGATTTTTAATTTCTTCTTATTATTATTAAGTGTTAATGACCACCTACTTGTCAATCTCTTTGTGTGATTTGAAGTTGTAAACAGAAAACCATCTTCACTAGTAAACACTTTATAAGTCAGCCCCCTCAATTACAGTCACGACTTCAGTTTTGGACCAATGTGGATTATACAAACTTCTTCTGTTTCTGAGTGAGGAAATTAATTTATTGCCAGAAAAATGTTCTTTGCGTATGTTTCATATTTTGTCCTAATTAGAGATGACATTTTTGAGTTATGGTGACTGCAGGTATCATACCCGGACCACTCCATCAGAGCCAATCGTCATGAGCTGTCCGTCTTCCAGGGAAAACGGCTGGACCTTCCCTGCGTGGCAGTTCCTTCCCTCCTTGCGGCAGATCTCCACCTTGATGGCGTTCCCGTCCCACAGCAGCAAGTTGCCCCAGTCTGAGCCAGACACAACCTGACAGGAGCAGATGTCACATATTCTTTCTCTTCTGAGACTGTCAGAGGATTTTTTTTTTTTTTTTTTAATACCAAAATATTTTTAAGATTTGGAGTTTGAAATCACAGTCTGTTTCTGAAGAAAATAAAAACATCCCAAAGTCCAGTGACAGAAAAGTCACTTACCCTCAGTGGGCTTTGTGGTCAAATTGTTTGGTCAAAAAACGAATGGTAAAGAAATACATTTGTGAAAATGTGTAGATTTAAATCATCCTTGACACCAAATGATAAGCATATCGATGTCTATGATGTGTATTGAATCTGTTTAAGTGAGTGAAAAAGACATGATGCTGATGCACTGTTTCAAAGGTCTAATGTGACATGCCTCGACACAAAAGGAGTTTGACATTTAAAAAAAAAAGAGGGACTTGAGGATTCTTGTGATTTGAAAATAAAAACGTGGTCTTGCTTTATATATTTCTTTGTCTAACTGTGTACAAATCAAAACTGTCAGAACACTAAATCACGGACCTTCCCATCAGGTAGTTCCACGTAGCCCTCAATATCAGTCGCTGCCGTTTTCCCAAAATGTCCCATCAGCCCTTGCAGTTTAAGACCTGTGAATGTGCTCGCCATTTTCCAGAATCTTGAAGAGAGAAGGGAGAGAGGTTTTTGCATCAATTCAAAAGCATATTCCAGACAATATGTCATCTAATGATAAGACAGTTTCTTGGCCAGGGAGCTTCGATTTCCTGGCTTTTCCACTTGTTGCCAGGCAACTTGATGGTAACCACCAGACTCCAAGAAGAAACTTGTCCTGGCCAAGAAAACAGTCTGGCACATGACCTCCAATCACTGAAATCACAGCAGTGTTTTTAACAGTGTCTCAGGGCTTATGGAGGCTTCAGATCTTCTTTTACTTGATGTGATGTGATCCTGATGATGTGAGCAGTCCCGAGTTGTACGGAGAGAAGCTGACTCTGTAAACTTCCTGAGAAATGGCTTTACAGCTCAGCGTCACCTCCTCCTTCCTCCAATCCCACAGAGTCAGCATGTAGTCGGGATCACTACCCACACTGGCCAGCAGGTTCCCGTCTTGATTAAAATCCACAAAGCTGTATGCACGCTCTGTACCGCCTACAGACATGATGGATATACAATGATTATCAATAAAACAGAAAGATAAAAACTGAAAAATGACACCATTACTGGATCGGTGGTGTTTACCTCTGAGGATACGGTGTGGTTGTAAAGAGGGATATTCATAGACTATAATGTTGGGATGGTTTCCCTTCTCTGCCACGGCAAAGTACTCCTTACTGGGATGTGCCTTAACATGAACACACACAGAAACACAAACACACATGTAGAATGAAAACTGAGAAATCAGGAGTGTGTTTTTGTTTTCCCCCACACCCAAGGGACTTAAATCTTTTAAATCCCCCATCACATCCAGAGACAGGACACTTTTATTCGGTTTAGTTTTCATCCCATCAGCTCTCACACTCACAGCAATAAGAGAATAAAAAGACCTTTCCGACAAGGCTTGAGCATCAGTTGTGCAGTAATACTACCAGAGATAGTTTTCATATGAGTACAACAGTTCATATAAATCAAAGACCGACTAGGGCGTCTTAGTGGAATGCACTTTGTCAGCCATCTTACCGCGATGGAGCCGATTCCTCCTCCGCTGCAGGAGCGGAGGTATTTCTGCTCCTTGGTGGAGACGTCCAGCAGGACGAGCAGATTTCCTGCTATGAACATCAGAGTTGTGTCATCCAGCAGCTGCAGGTTGCCCCTGCGTCCACTGTCATAGCCAAAGGAGTGACTGAACGAGGGAGGAGTTAAGATTCACTGAGGTTTTTGATATTTCTTGAGATTATTTTATCAGTTCGAAGACTTCAGTTTAATATAATACATTTACATTAGGGTAGTTTAAAATCAATCAAGTGCAAGTTTAAATTATTATATCTCTATGTACCAATATCTATATTACTACTGTTATGAGTATTATGTTTTATATCATATTACACACAATATATACTCTATCACATTTTCTATTTCTACACCCTATAGTTCATAGAATTGCATAATTACCGTCTAGTACATAAACTGCTCTGAGGTTAAACTGTATGTTATTCTTTATATGAATATTTTAATTGCTTTCATACTTATACATAATAGCTGTAAAAAGAATATTGCACTGCATTTGAATATCAGATGCAGATTATTTCTTTATTATCCTCTGCTTCGAGGAAATTCTAGTTGAAAACTCTGGTAAACATATATAGTATTCATTTTTCTAATTTTTGCAATAATTAACAAAGTATTACGAGTGTGAGAATAATACTTGGTGTGTCGTATGTTTCATGAAACTAAACTGTCATAGAAGGATACGAGAGGTGCAGGAGGTTCTCTGGGATGTCAGAGTCCGGCGTGATGAACGGTCTGGAGTGAACCTCCTCACATGTGTAGGTCATGTCTGCAGAGAGCTGCTTGGTAGATCCTTCATTAGCCTCCGGCTTCACCGCTGAGTTTTCAGTATCACATTCTGTCAGAGGAGAGACATATTTGATGACAGCTTAAGTACCTAACAATTTGGCACATTTCCCCTGCTCTTTGTCTGGTGAAGAGCAGGTTTGCTCCAAAAAGTTTTAAGATGTACACATCAAGTGATTGAATGAAATGCCATCACATTTCTGTGTGAATATAATAGTAGGCCTACTGTGTACCTTCCTCCTGTGAAGCTGACTGTGTGTTCTCAGCCTGTTCACCGACTGATGCTGTCTTTCCTTCCGACATTTCTGCTGTTAAATTAGCTGCATCTC
Source organism: Labrus bergylta (assembly GCF_963930695.1). NCBI lineage: Eukaryota > Metazoa > Chordata > Actinopteri > Labriformes > Labridae > Labrus > Labrus bergylta. The sequence goes on along the minus strand of NC_089211.1, from coordinate 5,448,815 downwards.
TGTCATTCTGTCTGAAAAAATAAATAAATAAATAGGAGAGTTTATTATTCAAATCAACTTTAAATAAAGTCACACCAAACTGACCTTAACTTTAAACGGGCTATGACAACAAAGCATAATACAACAGTTCCAGTTCCTCAGAAAGTCTTTCATATCAAGCTAACATTTCTCTAAACATGTGAACACTAACTTTCACTCGTGTTTATTATTTCCGACCTTTTTCATTAGGCTCTCTGTTCCCCTTGGTCCGTGTTAGTTTGGGGGCGTTACCAGGCAACAAGGAAAGTCACACCGCTGCCAAGCCTGCCGGTTATTGTAGTTCTGAGCCGTTTTCGATACATTGCAGGTTTCTTGATACTTGCTTCTTTTTTTGAAAGGGGGAATGTGACAAAATTTTATTGATGGACTTATATTATAATTCCTTGGAAAGGTTACAAAAGTAAATCATACCAAAACTAGAATATCTGCTACATCACTGTTACCACGGTGACGGCTTCTTTCCCTTTTAACAGCCACGACACTTCAAATAAAAAGCTCGCTGTTAATTACCTCATTAAATTACCATACCAGCTGTGTTTCCCTAAGAAATGTGCGGAGAATACAGTAAATATACTGAACTAACAACTGCTGACGATACAGCTCAACTGCTTTTAGGCAGAACGGACCTGTCGCAAAGCCATACATTTTTTTTACGGCAGCGAACGTTCAGTTTCATTGGACGGTTTGTGCCGTAAACTGTGACAGTCACAGAACGCATGGGACTGAATTGAGACGGCGTGTGATCATCTCAAACGTGAGTTACACTTGAAATATCTTGTAAACCTTGTTGTTGTTTACGTTAACGGGTTAGTTATACGACAGGAGCGCGTCGAGACATCAATAGTGTGGTATCATTTGTTGTCATTCATTGTTGATACCGTTAGCTTACTTAGCTAACCTCGGATAAAACTACAAAACAAGCAGGAGAGAGGAAACATTTTCAGAAAAGAAGCAATAAAAGTTTGTTTTAATCCCAGAGATAACTAAAGTCTAATCAGTGAAATGAACATAAATAAAGTGGTGGTGATAAAATACTTAAAGATATCTACTGACTTGTTCGTGTGTCCTTTGCTTATTATTACTTACTTAATCTCATTTCAACTTAAAATCTATTTATTCTACACATTACATTCAAAGGCAGCTGTTTAATGAAGCTTAGAGAGACAAGAGACGGAGAAAAGAACGATTCAAACCTTGAAATGATAAATCTTATCAAGTGTTTCTGGGTTAAAGGTGAAGAAGATGTTTTTACATTTGAAGAAGTCTACTTATAATTAAATATGAAGAGTTTCGAGTAGTTTTCGTGCTGTTTTTGACCCTGTTTACTGAAACAATTGTCCCTGTTGGTTTCCTCTTCACTGTTTGAGTTATAAATGATATGAATATATAATTTAATATGACATTCATGTTTAGTATGGTGGTTTTGGTTTCTTCAGGAGAGATTACGAGGTTTGCATTATCCCAAGAAACTGAATTTGCCCACCCTTGAAAACTATTTTTTGTTGTTTTTTTTCAAAGCCAAGATTTCTCATAACTTGTGTTTCTGTTTCTTCCTCTTGGATAGACACAGAATGGAGGCTAAATCCAAAAAACCCTTCTCTCCAAAAAGTGGAAAGACGTTCTCACAGAAAGGAAAGGGTAAGCTCAAGATAACATTACCCAGCTTCATACTGCATCAGTTTCAACCCAGTTTCTCATGAGCGTGTCCTCCTCTTTACAGATTCCCTAGGGACCAAACTTGGTGGAAAACCAGGCGGAAAGCCAGGTGGTAAAAAGCCCTTTAAATCACACAACAATGCAGAGCGCAAGAGCAGACCGGGAAAGGGCGGCGATGGCAACAAGAAATTTGCTTTCTCCAAAGATGGGAAGGGACCACAGAAGAGGAAATTTTCATCTTTTAAAGCGAAAAATAAAGAGGAGGGGGAAGGTAAAAGAAAGACAGTCTGCTTTTCACAGTTCCATTACACATGACACAAACAGTGACAGGTCTAATGTTTGTCTGTGTGTCAGAAGGTCCTGATGCAAAGAAGATGAAGAAAGGAGAGTTTAACCCAAAGAGGAAGATGACAGAGGAGGAGCTGAAGAAGAACAGACAGCAGAGGAAGAAGGACCTGAAGACCAGCAGACAGCAGGCGGAGAGGAAGGACATGTTCGACATCATCTGTAACGCCAAGCGAGTGTGGGGAGAACTCAGGAGGTAACTGCAAACACTCACTTCACACACCTGGACAGAGAGTTTCCTTTGAGTGTCATATTTAACTTTTTTAAACTTAAAATAACACGATGATGAAGTATTGAAAGGAATATGATCCGAATATGTTTTGGATGGAATTTTATCGGTTGTTTCCCAATCTCATCACCCATTATCATTCAGCATCTATCATTGTCTGATAGACACATTCTCCCCCCTTTGGGAACAAATGACAGTTTGCAGTTATTCCAGTAAAGCTAGCGGTTAGCATTAAACATTCCCTTTCTGTGCAGCATCTTAAACACCATCATACCTGGGTCCATTACACCCCCTGGAGTAGTGCTGTTTTCCTTTAGCCTCAGCTGTAGACGACAGTTACACATGGACTTCACTCTGGCTCGCTGCAGCTGCAGATTTGTTGGAAGTAAAATTGAAAGCGTTGTCAAGTCAAGATGAGAAGAAAACAAGTTTTAAAATGTTTGTTTCTAGAGAGGAGGTCGGATCCATCAATTCTAATGTGTTCCATTTAGTCCAGGAGACATAACGCTGATTGGCTTTCTTGAAACTTCGAAGAGATTTGTTGCTCAAGCTGAATGTTTTAATGTAAGAACTGTATGTTTCCTTTTTAATAAGACGATGCTGCTGTTTTTTGTTTCTCAGGAAGAATTGTGAAAACGACACCAAGAAGAAACTGATGAAGGAGCTTCACGATCTGATCCGTGGGAAGATCAAACAGGTGAGCCTCTCTCTCAGAAACACAGAAACATGTTCACACAGTGGATTTGAAAATGTAATGTAATTATTCAAGAAGAAAGAAGAATGATCGTTCACACAGCAGACAGAAAATAATAATGTTAAATAAAAAGAGTAACACCTAATGATGTAGTCAAACACTTTGATGATTTAGTTTACAACACATCTCTCTCTCTCTCTCTGGACAATCGATACCTCTGGACAAAATCATGTGGGAACAATCCCACGGTGTTGTAGTGTGACACATCTTGTGTAAACTGGCTCTTTGTTGACTGTTGTTCCGCTGCCTCTAGATGGCGTTTGCTCACGACGCCGTGCGAGTCCTGCAGTGTTTCATCCAGTTCGGCAGCCACGAGCAGAGAAAGGAAGTGTTTGACGAGCTCAAAGGTGAGCACACGAGTTTGTTCTCTTCATCTGCTGCTTCATAATCTTACTGTGTATGTGTGTGTGTTTAGTTTCCATGCATGCTCAGTTTTAGCAGGCTAAAGACAAAACATGGTGTTCAAAACTTCACTGTGACATACAGATTGAACTCCCCAGGAACACCGTTAACTCTCCTTACTCTGTCGTTGTCCCGCAGATGACATCATCGGCCTGTGTAAGTCTCAGTACGGCAAAAACATGGTGAAGAAGCTGCTGATGTACGGGTGAGTCAACAAACATCCATGTTTCAAAAAGCAAATCACAAACTTCCTGTATGACGCGGTTTGTAAATCAGAAAAAAGAGACCGCTTTACACCGTTTTAAAACATTCAAAAACAAAATGAGATAGTCGTTTACTTTCCCTCGTTTTGCTTGTTAAATTCTGGTGAAGTTATTTAGATAAAAGGACTTGAGACTGAAACGACCTCAGTCAAATTTAGGGCTTGTTGATGTGTTTTCTTCAGCTCTGACCCTTTACGATATACAGATGTTCTTTGGTGGTGAATGACTCATGCGTTTGTGTTTTCCTCCACAGGAACAAGGAGCTGCTGGCAGCTGTGATGCTCACATTTAAAGGTCACGTGCGTCAGATGCTTCGCCACGCCGCCGCCTCGTCCATCATCGAGTACGCCTACAACGACAAAGCTGTGCTGGGACAGAGACTCATGCTTACCGAGGAGCTGTACGGGAACACCTTCATCGTGTGCAAGGTACACACACACACACACACACACACACACACCATACACCATACACCATACCATAGAGCCGAGCTTTGTGTGTGAAGTATCTGCTGCTGATCATATCTTTGTGTGTGTTTGTAGTCATATGTGTGTAACACCGTCGATAAGGTCGCCAAGGAGAACCCGGACAAACTGAACAACATCATCGATGAGATGAAGAAGAGCCTCACCCCCATGGCTCAGAAGTAAGACAAAAACAAACACTACAAACATATAACATGTATTGATCTGTGTGTAGCACAGGCCTATATGTGTGTGTTACACATTTCAATAAGAAAAGAGTGTTTCCTCTTTATTCTCTAAATGTAAAGACTTTAACCCTCTCGTGTTCTGTTGTGTTTCAGAGAACAGGTCATCAAACACTCTCTAGTCCACAAAGTCTTTCTGGACTTCTTCCACCTCTCTCCTGAAAAACAGAGAACGGTGAGCGGCTCTTTGGCATTTCAATCCTCTATTCATTATAAAATACCTGGAGCACATTCTCATGTAAAAGTCTTATCAAATGTGATGTTTGATGTAAAACAGATATGAAGAAAAATCAGTTAAACACGAGCAGAAGTTTAAGCTGTGAAGAAGACAACAGAACCCTAAAAAGACGTCTAGACATCTCTCATGAACACGCACAGATTGTTCAGTGTTTCCTGTATTGAGAGTGAAACCCCCTCCTCTGATTGGTCTGGGTTTTTTGTGTGCTTCCTGTATCCTCTCCTCTGATTGGTTGTTTTGTTCTGAGCAGGAGATGATCGAGTCCATCAGAGAGTCGGTCGTCTACATGGCTCACACACACGACGGAGCACGAGTGGCAATGCACTGTCTGTGGCACGGAACAGCAAAGGTGTGTACACACACACACAACACACACAACGTTTTACAACCATTTAACTCTGTAATAGAAATGTTCCAGAAGTTGTGGATTTATATCCCACCTCGGCCCTTTGCTGTATGTTATTCCCGTCTCTCTCCTCCGGGGCGTTTCCTGTTTCTCTTCATCGGTTTTGAAATGTTGAAGTGCCTGTGTTGATATTTGAGCCGATTGTGGTGTACCTTTGTGAAGTATAATTTAAATGCTTAATTTTTCTAGAATGTAAAAAACTTTGATGTAGGTCTGTAAACTACAAGGGGTGATACAAAACTCAACGGTTCTGTTTTTTACGTAAAACATTTTAAAAATAGGTTCATTAATAGTTCTGTCCCCCTCAGAAGGAATTTAGTATCATGATTGAGTCAACACATTTTTCTGTTGTTCAAACCTTTCTCTCACATAACGGATAATACAGAGCAGCCGCCTCATTGGTTGATCTTTTTTTCACATTAATAACATCTCCTTCACAGGAGGGACAAGAAACAAGTCTGCTGTACTGAGTCTTTGATTTGAGCAAATGTTGTGTTTGTTTGTTCCAGGACAGAAAGGTCATCATCAAAACTATGAAGACGTACATGGTGAAGTTTGCTACAGTGAGTTCTCAACGCTGCTCCATTCATCATACAAACCATCGATACCTTATTACCTGGATGGATAAAAGATCTGACTGAAAGATGATTGTTGATGTGGATGAAATATTTGATGGAGGTTGTCAGTACTTTGTTAGAGGGTCAAAGTCAGACCACATCCACACTGAACCACCTTTAAAAGGAGTCTCTTCTTCTTGTAGTCTCTCATAAACTTCTGTTGTACTCGTCCGTTGTAAAACCTTTTTTTTTTTTTTTTTGTCCACAGGGGGAGTTTGGTCACCTTGTTCTTCTGGCTATATTCGACTGTGTGGACGACACGAAGCTGGTCAAACAGGCCGTGCTCTCAGTGAGTCTGAGCTCATTTGGATTATTTAAAATCTGTTTGGTCAGGATAATATGAAAATGTTTTGGATTCATCTATAAATCCCATTTCATGTTTTTTCCACCCGTCAGGAAATCTTGGCGTCTCTGGACGAGGTCATCGGTAATAAATACGGGAAAAAAGTGTTGTTGTACCTGCTGAGCCCGAGAGACCCGGCTCACCTGCTGCCAGAGATCATCAAGGTGCTGGAGCAAGGAGACGGGAACACACACAGGTAACAGCTGATTTATCAGAGCCACAACCGTTATCTTCAATTTAACCTCACAAAAACCCTGTTTCCACCAAGTGGTACAGTATTGTAAACCCTGAACCCTCACTTTGTAAGCAGAGTTTACGCCCTGTCAGTTACGTAACTGTGGTGCATCGTAGCACATTGAAGCCTGCTAATTAATTAAACGAAGAAAAAACGCATTGAAATTACTCTCTAGAAATCCACGGGATATTTAAACATGGTGTATTTGTGTTACGGGAAGTAACGATTCTTTCGACGTATCAACGGACTGCAGAAAGTCTAGCTCCACCTTTTTAAGGTTGGATCTGTCCACTTGGCACCCCAACAGAAGAGTAGCATAAAAGTAGGACATTAGGGATCGGTTATTTTGGTACCAATCCCAACTTTTGACGTTGAAAACGCCAACAAATACGTACCAAGACGAACTGACCCAAGTCTCTTGTGGAAACAAGGCTAAAGGTGTTCATTAATCTGCTGGGGGAAAAAAGGCTACAGGTTCATTTCTCCCATGTCCTGTAAGAAATAAACTGATTCATAACGATGATGCATAAAGTGAACATCAGATAGTGTCCTTTTCTCAAGTAAGATGTCCCAACCTACTCTGTGCTCCAGCTAACAGGCTAAGTCAAGTGACAAAACCTAGCTCTGGTTCTGTTTATGTCAAGATTAAAAGAACATGTCAATGCCCTGCAGCTCTTCAGCACGCAGTTTATTTGATTCATGTCGAGTGTAAAAGTAAACAGAAATATTCATGACTCTCTATGATTTGTTAATCTAATCTCACTCCAGTTGTCCATGTATATTAAAGTCTGCTTCGTTAGCACTTTGACATCATGTTAATAAGTACTATCTTATTTTAGTCTAAGTGATATCCCCACTGTCTTCCTCCTATCAGTAAAAAAGACTCAGCCATTCGGAGGAAGGAGCTGATCGAAGCCGTCTCCCCAGCTCTGCTGGAGTATCTCCGTGACAACGCCGCCACCATGGTGATGGACAAGGCGAGTTGCGTCACCGTCAGTGACATCCTGGCTTCAGCCTGCGGTGACCTGCGGCCTGCCATGACATCCGTGTCTCAACTGGCCAATCAGGAGTTGGTGCCAGGAGGGATCAAGGGACAGGTACAGTGTGTGAAGTTTAGAACTAGAAGCTTGTTTCATGTTCAACAGGTAGAGTTTACATTGAAGCCATCACTGTCTGTTAACGACCGGAGCATTTCTGAATCTTTTCATCATCTGTGTGTGTGTGTGTGTGTGTGTGTGCTTCAGCTTCACATGGCCGAGCATCCTGCAGGACACCTGGTGCTGAAGTGGCTCATAGAGCAGGACATAACGCTGGCAGAGGCTGGAAAAGAAGGTAATAAACACAAACATACCTGATGCTGCATACTCATACCATGGAGACATTTACCTCACTTTGTTTTACACTAGTGTGGTTTTTTTTCTGCTAAAAAAAACACCATTTCCAGCTGGCTTAGGTCAGGACTAAGTTCAGGACTTGCAGGAATGCTTAAATGGCCAAAAGAGGGCGCCAGTGAACCTAAAACTGTTAACAGACTAACTTTCCATCTAATTGTGGTTCACTGAGTGTTTTTACATTTTTAAAGACTAGGAGGACAAAGAGGTGGCCTTGTTGGGCTTAATCTATGTCAGTATGTGGATAATGGAAGCCTTCTCTCTTCTCGTTATCTCTCAGAGCGCTTCGGCAGGATTCTGGTGGACACAGTGGGAACAGACAAACTGAAGACCTGGATCAGAGTCAACAGAGGAGCCATGGTGCTCTGCGGGTCAGTGTGCACACTCACACACCATACACTATTAGAATCTTCCCCCTCTTTAGAAGGGTATCCAATGGGAAGTATCTCTCACCTGCAGTGTTTTTAATGGCCAGCAGGGGGGAAGGATTAAGAAGACTGATGCATTCAAGCCAAATATTAGCATAGTTTTTTTCGTCTCTGCTCCCATTTCAAGTAGAACAGAAGCTAAAGCAGGCTTTGCTCTATGGCATGGCTGCCACAGCTACATGCTAACGAAAATAAAGGTATAGTCATTTATCTTCATCCAAATATGGTCACGTGTTCTACAAGGAACCAAGCTGGCCCAGCTACACACAAACAAACAGGCGTATTCCATTTACGGACAGTCTGGGGCACACATAGCACACACACTCAAACAGGGAAGTATAACCATATAAAGGTGCTCCTCCATGACAGTACATGAGCTGAAGTGATCAGCTGCTCATAAATAATTCCTCTTTTACATTTGCAGCCTCCTGAACAGCTGTGACAAGTCTGTGTCTGCAGAGGTGAGGGAAGCGCTGGAGTCCATCAAATCAGAGCTCAGCAGCATCAGCAACAACAAGGGAGCTGAAATCCTGCTGGAGCATCTGAACAAGTAGACACTTTGAAAACAAACTGTTCGCTGCATCACTTCTGTGGAGAAGTGGATATTTTTTCACTAAACACCTGCAGGTGTTGGAGTATTTCAAGAAGAGCATCGAGCCTGAAACTCTGCAAAGCCACCACATTCAGTGTCTGATGGATGTGTAAAAATGTTGAATTCTTTCTGGGGTTAATAAAAAAAAAGTGTTTTGAGGAAGAAGTGATGCTTCCAGAGAAACAGTTTATAGAAAAAGATGACCCTTGTGTTAAGGGAGACGTTTGCCAGATTGTACAAAAAAATGACCAGTACAAGTTATTCTTGAAACACTTCTGTCTAATGAATTATATCAGGACAATGACTGACGCCATTTTCTTCTTCTGAGTTTACTTTTTAACACACATACTTTTTCCAAACACTTCTTTTTTCATTCATCACTTTTAAACTCAGGCTACTCAACATCTTGTTCACTTTAGAGCTCACCTGTTAAAGAAATAATATTCCCTGAGTTTAGTTTAAAATCTGAACATCTGCAAGAAGTGTTCAGTTTCATTGACCTGAAGGTGGCACGGAATGGAAAGAAAAATTGTAAAGTAAATAAATACTGGAAGTGAAGAGTATTTGTGTTTAAGAGAACAAACTCGAAGCACAAAAATGGCGACTTGGACATGATTCTGTTGGAGTTCAAGACAAAAAAATCCTTCACACATCTATTTCAGAGGATGGGTGTGTAGGAGAGGAATACGTCCATCAAAATCTTACAGTTAAAAGACTCCCATAGTCTCACTTGCACACATTGATTGGCAGCGTTTGGGTACCAGACCTTCATTAGGGTTTGCCAATAATGTGTTTGTAATGAGACCGCTGATTTAAGTTTACAAAACTGAGAAACCAAATTCACATTTCATGGTTCATATCTAGAGAGGTGTTAAAGGATGAGTTATCACAGGAAACAATACTGTCCACTTTCTTCATGCAGAAAGCATTTGTTTTTATATATTCAAGGTTCTAACCCGTTGACAGATCTCTGCTAACACAGTCAGAGAAGAGAGACAGCAGCACAGCTTCTTGTTGTCCAGAAAACTTGATGGATTGTTTCTCCCTGTGTTTGAAATTAAATGTAACATTTTATATCAGTTGAGGAGTAATTGTTTCTGTTTAAAAAAAAAAAAACATGTTTGAAAAATAAAGAAGATTGAGTTATTAAATCGCTCTCATTATTTTTATCCAGGTAGTGAACAGGTTCCTTCACCGAACATAAGACAGGGGGAGGGGGTTTTGAGGAAGTCCAAGCCTGCTAGTATTGAATTCATCATAAATAATGAACTTTTTTTCAATAGATAATGTAAAAAAACTATATTTGAAAATACATAATCTTAGGATGTACGATAACAGTACTGTGTTACTGAGAGACATGCCTCTCACACGAGGGCCTAAAATACTCATGTACAAACAGGAGGTGTGGATATGTTTAGTGTTGTAATGTCAGAGTGGGGCTGCTACACACTGTTACACAGGGAGCACACCAGAGTTGTTGGGGTTTTGGTGCCTTGCTCAAATGCACCTCAGCAGTAATAGTAGAAGTGAACTGGTATCTCTCCGGCTACCAGACTCATTTCTATATTTTGGTCCGCACCAGGACTTGAACCAGAGAGTCCCAAAGGACTGAGCTACTGCCCCCCCCAATGAACAAGTGAAGTTAATCTTTCTCTGTAGAATGACACTTCATACACTACATGTTTCTGATAAACTGGACTTTGAAATCAACCTTTTTCTTGTTTTGGGTGATTTTCTATAAATTTAAAGTAAAATAAAGTAGTAAAATAATTGATCAAATACTTTCATTTGCAGACTTTGACCTCCACATTTTTCTGATTAAAGGGATCCACAAACATGCAGTCACTGTCCTGAAGGGTCTTAGTGTACATGTGTAAATCTAAACCTGGTTCCCTGCCAGCCGGACGCCCTCGGCTGAACGGAGTCCTCGCAGCACTCTGCAAGCTTCTTGGCCGCCCTCCGGGCAAAGTGCAGCTTCCCCCGGGCCTTGGCGACGGCCGTGTACTCGTGGGACTTGAGCTGGGTGTAGTAGTCGGAGAACTTGTTGTAGAGGATGGAGATGGGCATCCCGTTGAGGATGACGCCGAAGGAGATGCAGCCGAAGGCGAAGATTCGGCCCAGGTTGGTCTCAGGGACCATGTCACCATAGCCCACTGTGGAAATACTCACCTGGAGCATGAGAGGAAAAAGACCAGAATGAATATAAAGATTTAAGTCCCAAAAGAGTTTTAAGGGCAAGTTTATAAATAATACACAAGAGAGAGATAGAGAGAGAGAGAGAGAGAGAGAGAGAGAGAGGGAGAGGGAGAGAGCGAGCGAGAGAGAGAGAGGGAGAAGGAGAGGGAGATGGAGGGAGAGGGAGAGGGAGAGAGAGAGAGAGGGAGAGAGAGAGAGAGAGAGGAGAGAGAGAGAGGGAGAGAGAGAGAGGGAGAGGGAGAGAGAGAGAGAGAGAGAGGAAGAGAGAGGAAGAGAGAGAGAGATAGAGGGAGAGAGCGAGAGAGAGAGAGGGAGAGAGAGTGAGAGAGGAGAGAGAGAGAGGAGAGAGGGAGAAAGGAGAGGGAGAAGGAGAAGGAGAGGGAGAGGGAGAGAGGGGAGAGGGAGGAGAAGGAGAGGGAGAAGGAGAGGGAGAGGGAGAGAGAGAGAGAGAGAGAGAGAGAGAGGGGGAGAGGGAGAGGAGAGAGAGAGAGAGAGAGAGAGAGAGAGAGAGAGGAGAGGGGAGAGGGAGAGGGAGAGAGAGGGAGAGAGGGAGAGAGAGAGAGGAACGACATGCATGAAAGGGGCCACAGGTCAGACCCGATCCTGGACTGCTCGCCCCGAGGTCTACAGCTAACCATGTGTCTTGATTGAGGAGGAGCTTTGAATGTTATCAAGCTGTAAACATTTTGTGGTTCTGATTGATTTATGAGGAGGAGTAACGCTGGTGGATGATCAGAATCAGAGTCTTGTGTGTCCGATATGTAAACTAAATCATCAAAGTGTTTGACTACATCATTAGGTGTTACTCTTTTTATTTAACATTATTATTTTCTGTCTGCTGTGTGAACGATCATTCTTCTTTCTTCTTGAATAATTACATTACATTTTCAAATCCACTGTGTGAACATGTTTCTGTGTGTGTGTGTGTGTGTGTGTGTGTGTGTGTGTGTGTGTGTGTGTGTGTGTGTGTGTGTGTGTGTGTGTGTGTGCACTCACAGCGGCCCACCACCATGCCTGTGGTATTGAGGTGAAGTTGGTGTTGTAGACGTCGTGCTCCACAGTGTACACCATGGCTGAGAACACGAAGATGCCCATACCGATGAAGAGCAGCAAACAGCCGACCTGCACACACAAACACATTTCATGTTTACTTCCTCCTTCTGTAACCGGGTTAATAAATGTTAAACTGTGTCTTTACTACAGTGCCATGTAGACTACATTATTGTTTACACGATCACATAGTTGCTTAGTTCATGAAGTTTTGACATGACTGTCTCACATTGAGCACAGGCTTTCATGAACTTTCTGGAAATGGTGAGGACGATTGCAATTATTTTTCCTTTACCCTTTTCCCCTCCTCATTCTCTTTATAATGAAGGATTTTAAAATAGGGAAACGTTAATTCAATTGCTGTCCCTTCAAAAAATTGTGTGTGCTTCCTGTTTCATGCCTTCTCTGCCAAGTTTCAACCAACCGAGAGTAAAAAGTTGCACGCTCAACTTTTTTACTATTTCCCCTACACCATTAAAGTGCTTATAGTAGATGCATTTTGCAGATTTTTATTTAGTTTGCACAAGGAAACACTTGAAAAAGAAAGTGTACATACAGAAGAATGCCAATCAAGACGAGTTCTTTAAGTAGACATTTCCAAAACACTTTCTTAACTGCTTTCAACAACAGATTTTCTCAAATTCTCTCTACATGTGGTACATAGTTGTCTCAGGTATGACATATAAACACGACTTCCTCTGAGTTTTATTCCTAAATGGCTTAATTGACCCAAGCTGTAGTTCAGACTCTGACCTGCTGGTAGCACTGTCTCAGTGTAAAGCCGAATGCTCTGAGGCCCGTTGAATGACGAGCCAACTTCAAGATCCTGAAGATTCTCATTAGACGCATGATCCTCAGAACCTGACCCAGCTAAAGATGAGAGATAAATCACAGAACAAGAGCAGATAAATAAACTTATGTCTGATTTCTTTTTTTTTACGCTGCCACTCTAAGTCCCTCTTACCTTCCCGACACGTCCCACGTTCTTGATGTCCCCTGAGTGAGGATGGATGTCCTCTCCCTCAAAGTGCTCGAGGATCATCTGCAGGTAGTGAGGCAGGATGGCTACCAGGTCGACCGTGTTCAGCATGCTGCGTCCAAAACACATGATGTCGGGGGTGGAGACCAGGCGCAGCAGGTACTCCAGGGTGAAGAAGGTGATGCAGATAGTCTCCAGGTACTCGCCGTAGAATCTGCCACTGGACTGGCCTGACGCTGTCTGGGGAAAAAAAACTGTTTTAAAATTTAAAAAAAACCTGGTTTAAAATGTTTGTTTGATTAACTATCGATCTGCATAAGCTCTGATGGTGAGAGAATGAATTACTGAGGTTTGTTTTTCACCACTCAGCTGGCAGTACATTAAAAACATCTTTAAACACCTTGTCACCAAAGAACTTTCAAAGGACATCAAGGACAAGATTGTAGACCTGCACAAGGCTGGAGTGGGCTACAAGACCATCAGCAAGAAGCTTGGTGAGAAGAAGAAGCTGTTGGTGTTTTAACAGTAAAATCTAAAGCTCAGATCCTCAGCCTGGTTAAGACAGCAGGCAAGATCATGGGAATGTGTGCCCCTCTTACCCCCCAGGATCTTTTTGAGCAGGCCACAATCAAACAGGCCAAGGGCATTTTATCGGACACTTCCCATGTATTGCACTCTGAATATGTTTTATTGAACTCAGGGAGAAGGTACTGGGTTCCTCTGTGCAAATACAACCGCTTCAAAAACTCACTAGTCCCTTTTTCAGTTAAGCTCATTAATGAGCAAAAAATAGAGGAGGAACGGAAAACCAGGAGGCCCCCAATGTACTGATAACTGTAGACATGTATGTATGTATGAAACTGTCTGGAGTGGCATGTGTACATGTGCACAGTGTGCATGTGCATGCGCCTGTGACTGTAGGAGTGAGTGTGTGTGTGTGTGTGTGTGTGTGTGTGTGTGTGTGTGTGTGTGTGTGTGGATGGATACGTAAGCAGACGCTTGGGTGAACTGCTGTAGCACGGAGAAGCTAAATGTTTTTTGCACATTTGTAATTACTGTTTTTATGCAGCAATTTCCCAGCATCCTGGACAAATTTCTCGACGAGACGAATAAAGAAACCTTGACCTTGGTGCAATTATAATAAAATGGAAGAAATATAAAATAACCATCAATCGCCCTCTGTCTGGAGCTCCATGCAAGATCTCGCCTCGTGGGGTAAGGATGATCATGGGAATGGAGAGGGATCAGCCCAGAACTACACAGGAGGAGCTTTGTAATGATCTCAAGGCAGCTGGGACCACAGTCACCAAGAAAACCATTTGTAACACACTACGACGTAATGGATTGAAATCCTGCAGTGCCCGCAAGGTCCCCATGCTCAGGAAGGAACATGTACAGGCCCGTCTGAAGTTTGCCAATGAACACCTAAATGATTCAGAGAAGGCTTGGGAGAAGGTGATGTGGTCAGATGAGACCAAATTGAACTCTTTGGCATAAACTCAAGTTGTTGTGTTTGGAGGGAGAGAAATGCTGAATACCAACCCAAGAACACCATCTCCACCGTCAAGCATGGAGGTGGAAACATGATGCTTTGGGGCTGTTTCTCTGCTAAGGGTACAGTACGACTTCACGCATTGAGGGGCCGATGGATTGGGCCATGTACCGTAAGATCTTGGACAAGAACCTCCTTTCCTCAGCCAGTGCACTGAGGATGGGTCTTGGATGGGTCTTCCAGCTTGACAACAATCCGAAACATACGGCCAAGGCAACAAAGGAGTGGCTCAAGAAGAAGCACATTAAGGTCATGGAGTGGCTTACCCAGTCTCCAGACCTTTATCCTATAAAAAAATTTGTGGAGGGAGCTGAAAGTTAGAGTTGCAAAGCGACAGCCTAGAAACCTTCAGAATTTGGAGAAGATCTGTAAAGAGGAGTGGACCACAATCCCTCCTGAGATGTGTGCAAACCTGGTGACAAACTACAACAATCGTCTGACTTCTGTGCTTGCCAACAAGGGTGACTCCACCAAGTACTAAGTCATGTTCTGCATGGGGATCAAATACTTATTTCCTTCAATCAAATGCAAATTATTTTTTTTTATATTCTGTCTCTGTGTGTTAAAATAAAGGCACCATAAAAATTATAGACCTCTCACTTCTTCGAAATCGGGCAAACTTACAAAATCAGCAGGTGATCAAATAATTATTTCCTCCACTGTATGTGTCAGCTGTAAACAAATCTCTATTTACAGATTCTACATACAAATGTAGAATCTACATACAGTATCTGGAGCTTAGCAGATATGCCGCCCTTTGCTGCATGTCATCACCCACTCTCTCCTCCCAACATTTCCTCTCTCTTCAGCTGTCCTGTCTAATAAAAGCAAAAAGTTTTTGTTTTTTTTTAAATGTAGAAAACAGATGATGGCTGCTGATGGGATCACAAAGTCAAACACACCTTGTACTGCATCTCCTCCACAGTGTTGAGTGTCATGGCAACAAGCGAGATCAGCACGAACATGGAGGAGGCGACTCCCATCAGTTTGGCGGTGATCGAGGAGAACGGCTTCTCCATCAGGTTCCAGATGATCTTTCTGGTCGACCCGAAGGCCATGTCATGAAACAACTCCTCGTTCTCCTCCATCTCCACCTTAAAGGCACAGATTTTATAACCCAGTCAAAAGATTCAAACAGGAAAGACATAAGACAAAAGCCTGTTTCAAAAATACAGAAAACCCATCTTAAAACATCTCATTGAATATGAGGACAACAAGTCCAGATTTCAAAATAAAATACTCATTCACAGGAAACTGGTTCAACAAACTGCATCGGAGTGCGACCTCTGTGATGGAAACATCTGTCTACATCTGTGCCAAGACGCAGCTTATTCTCCATTCTCCATCTGTTAAGACGCTGCAGTCGAGATTTATAATCTAGGTCACACTGACAGAGCCAGCCAGCAGATTAGTGACAAAATGTCACAGGTAATAAAAATAGAAAGACAAGCTCCTGAACCAATGACTCCAGTCTTTTTAAACATATGGTGTCAGGAGGGGGGTATATGTACTCACTGAGCAGCACAAGAAACTACCTGACTTATGAGCTAATGTTAGTGCTACTCCTGTTTCCCCCAGGGTTCATGAAGTCTGTCTCGTCTTTGTTATGATGCTCTCACCTGAGATACACATTTTAGCAGCTTAAATGTGTCGAGCTTACAAACAAGGAATCATCTCCAGGTTCTCCTGGTAAGTGGATGCTATTAAAGCACAGTATCTCAGTTTAAAACAAGCCTATGAGTCTATAGCCATGCTAGCAGCTCTGTGAGGCAGTAATACACAGCTTTGAGCTTGTATTACAATCAGTGCTCACAAGCTGATATTCGGTAGATATTATCAAGCATGTAAACATGCATGAACTTGTTAATAAGCAGTAAAACAAGGTAAACCTGAGTGTACTGGAATATCATCAGTATTACAGTTGACCAACCTACTTCTTGTAGCCAATATGATGTACTATAATGGGGCTAGTATAAGCCGATCAGGTATATTTCAATATTGGCATGTGTTGAAATAAATATATAACTTTTTTAAATAGAATCCACCAACTTCTTATATTAAGACTTGTTTTGGGGCTTTTATGTTTGTATTTCAGAGGACAGTGGATAGAGTAGGAGATCAAGGAGAGAGAGAGAGAGAGAGAGAGAGAGAGAGAGAGAGAGAGAGAGAGAGAGAGAGAGAGAGAGTGGGGAATGACATGGGGGAAAGTAGCCACAGGTCAGACAGTTCAGACAGGTTGAATCCAGGCTGCCTACTTGGAGAACAAAAGCCTCCGTACATGGGGCGCTATCGCCTCAGATTAACACTCATCTGCAAGAAGAGGATCGATGAGAATGAATAGTTTTGACTTTTTGAGGACAGTTTTAAGATAAAGAGAGAATGGATAAAGGGAGAGTGGGAGAACTGGGTGATCCAAGCAAGAACAGTTGGTCAGAATATTCTGCAACTAAAAGTTTATGTTGAATGTACTGGAAGAACTCAGCGACCGAGGTGCTGCAGTGGGATTCAAAAACTGCAGCGTGTTGTTGTTTATGGTTAAGATGATGTATCATTATCTATGATAAGAAAATATTTTATAGATAAACTTTAACAAACCTCTCTGGCTAACACAAAGGCTCTGATTAAGCCTGTCGTTTCTTGAGTCTAAGTTGCTAGATCCCTGCAGGTTTAAGTGGAAGATGCAGATTTGTCAATAGTGAGTCAGAGAATCTGGAACCAGCCTCTGGAGCGATTGGTACACGTGTTTATCTACCTACACACACACAGCCATCCTACCTCTGCTATCAGCTGCCTCTGTATTTTCAGCTGCTCGCTCAGCTCATCCTGCCTCTCCTCGAAGGAGATACGGCAGCAGCGTTGACTGTTTTTGATTCTCACGCCCCAGTAGTTTATCTCCTCCAGGAAGTTTCGGGGACACAGCTCGTCTTTAATGCACAACACTCCGGTTCTGATGAAGAAGACAGAGACAGGAGGTCATGATCCAGGATTATTAACAAGAGGTCAACCCCATTTTCTAATGCTTTATCTGTAATTAGTATTTTATTTGAACCTGTAGAAGTTGAAGATGTTGTGGAAGATTTTGGGGTCGCGGTCGAAGAAGAATTCTTTGCTCTGGACGATGTAGTCGTCACACAGGGCCAGCTTCTTGTTGTGGTCTGTGTATGTAGCCAAGCGTCCGATCCTTGTCTTTGGATACTGGGCAGCTAACCTGTAGGGCAAGAGGTACACCTGCAGATGTGGAAAACAGAGGACGGCACATTAGACGCCTTTTAAAACATTGAGGGTAACAAAACATACAATTAAAGGTCACATATCATGCAAAATACACTCTATCATGTTTCTCTAACTCTAATATGTGTCTTTAGTCCATCTACAAACCCCCCAATGATGAGAAAAGTCCATCCTCTCCGTCTTCTGCCTGCTCCACTTTTCAGAAAATGTGTGCTCAAACAGGCTGTTTGGAGATTTTCCCTTTGTGACATCACAAAGGGCAGTAGCCCCTCCCCCAGGTGGGTGACACTCCCACAGCTAGGTGTTTGTTCTGCTCTCTGAGTCTGACTTCTCACCGTAAACAATAGGACACAGGGCGAGAAAGACCGAGTACACCCAAGCCCTTCCAGAGAGGGGGCGTGGTCAGACACAGCTCATTTACATATTTAAAGGTACAGACACAGAAACAGCCTGTTCTGAGCAGGGCTGAAATAAAGAGGTTTATAGACATGATCAAATACAGGATCAGAGTGGATTTAGAAACTTCACACACATGTTTTGGGGAGCTGAGACTTATTTAAACTGGTTGAAAAGGAGGAGAATATGTGACCTAAAATCTCCTATAAGGAGTTTTCAGCAGGTTTTAAAATAGATTGAAATTCAATGCGTCTTCATGACCTGCTAAAGCTAACAAGACCATCAGTGATAAGATTATTTCTATAGGTCATTTTTAATGGCTGTCACCAAAATGCCATAAATTCAGATCCATGTCCACAGCAAATATGAACAATTGTTGATATGTTTGAGTGAATGTGAATAAGGCCTTGGGTCAAAAGTAAAGACTTTTTCTTGAAGTTACCGTTCCCCCAACGTTGATGTTGAGAGTGAAGTGTTCGTTTGGAGAAAGCAGCAGGTGAGAGGAAGACATCAGACGTCGATCCTCCTCCTCCTCCTCTCCATACTCAGCATAAAGATCATAAATGTCCCGGCCCAGATGCTTAATAATGAAAAAAATATTCATAGTTGAGTTTAGCAGATTAACTCCACATCTTCTACACAACATGAATGAAAGCATATAATGAAATAATGAAACTAAGCAGAGTACAACCCAGGGGAAACTAGGGAGGACATGTACGCAGACGCTGGATTTGATATAAAATAGCTCCAAAATACTGAATAGATTTATATATTCAGATAAAACAATAAATAAAGTGGTCTTCTGTTTTGAACATTTGGCTCTAAAGAATTCAAATAATCTTAACTCTACAGAGGAGTCAAAATCCACAGAAGTCAAGGACAGAAGAACAACAGAGAAAGACCAAAAAAGAAAAACTTAAAAAATAAACAAACAAACAGTAAAAAGTTTGTGACCTGCATGGAGCTCCATGGCTTGATAAAGGTGTTGCAGAAGTCCAGATAGTCCGCCGATTCTTTGATGGCCTGAGTCCGGCTGCCGGGAAACAAACTCCTGCTTCGGGCTCTGATGTGGGTCAGCATGGTCGTTTTTTTTTTTTTATCCTAAAAGCATGCAGCCTGCAAAGAGACACATCCTGGCAACATCCTGGCAACTCCAACAGTGTCTATTTCTCAAACTGGCACGCACACACTGCTGACATCTTGCACAACATCTGCATCACAAGCACACAAACGGTTGATCATGCATGGAGGACGGAGAAAGTGCTTTTACTTGACTTCAGAAAAAATCAGGTCACACACACAGCTGACACTCAACACACACACAGAGTGTAATGATGTAGGAAGTGACTCTCGTCTGCTGCGGCCGACTGAGATGATCTGGGTGCTTAAAGTTTTAAATACTGTTATCCTCTTTTATCCATCTCTTGATCTCTTTCTCTCCTCCCACTTATCCCAACAGCTCATAACTTTACAAACCTGCCTGAGAGGGGCTGGACAGGACAGCTGAAGATAAGGGAAGATTCATAAATCACTATTCTGTTTAATAATGTTGGCACTAACTGATGTAACACTGCAGACAGGTTATCAAAGAAAAGAAAAGACAGTGACTGTGGGGCGGGCGTAACATGCTTTATATGTTTGGGGAGTGATTTCCAGAGGGAGGGGGCCGCTCAGGTTCGGAGCTTGGTTCTGTGTGACGGCTAAGGAAGGGAGTGTGACAGTGGAGGAGATCAGTGAGGTGGAAGGGGGCCTGGTGGTGGAGGGCTTTGTGTGTGTGAGGTGCAGGATTTTTTTTAATTGGACAGGGTTCTGGTCAGGGAGCCAGGGGAGATTTTTCAGGACAGGGGTGATGTGTTCACGGGAGCAGGTGTGGGTAAGAAATCATCATGGAGAACATGTGCTGACACTCATTAAACACAAGAACAGTTGAGGTTCATGAGAATATAATAAATTGACAAAGCAGAAATGTTAACCTGAGTTTGAAAACAGGAATCAGGGCATCCCTACTACTGTATTCACACACACACAAAACTATTTGATCCAGACTTTTTCTGCCAGCTACCTGATGAACTTTCCATATGAAGTCAGGGTGAGCAGATGTATGAATGCAGCAGGTAAAAGTCAGTTAGATACACTACAGGTGAGTGGGAGAGCCGAGGGGGAAAAGACATTTATATCTCACAACCAGTGAGTGACTGGTGTGATGTCATGTCCGCAGTGAAGCAGCGTCACACTCTTTCCTGCTCACCAGTCACCAGGATGTTCTTATACTCATTTGTAGATCCTGTGAATATGTCTGGTTCCACATAGGCCCACCATTGATGATGGGTCTAAGTCATGTCCTGTCTCCTGAGACCCTAAACCCTAACAGGGAAACAACAAGTCAGGGGCAGGTTGTCCTGAAAGATTCTAGAAAGTGTCAGGAGTTCATGTGTGTAAACAGCTTTGTGCATACATGTCTGTTGTCATGGCTGTGTATGTTTCCCTGTGCTGGTTGTGTCTTTCCCTCTTTGCTGTCTCCAGCTCTGTTCAGGTACGGCGACTTATTGCTCAATGAGTGGCACCTAGCCTTGGTGCTTAAAAGCCCAGTGCTGAGTTCAGGAGGTGTTGCCTCTCATGTTTTGGGGAGCTCTGAAACTTATTTAAGCCACTGGTTGAGAATATGTGACCTTTAAAATCCATTTGGTATCTTTTTTTGTGTCAGTACAACCTATTCTGTGTGAAATGTGTGTGAGTTAATTATGTTGCATGACCACTATCATTGAAGAAGGACAGGGAGTCGGGTCATCTGGTTTAATTGAGTGGTGATGTCAAGAGATGTTTTACAGATGTTGAGACTTGCTTTTTCTTGCCGATTACTCTTTAATGAAGATTTGCCGGCACACTGCCCACAAGTCATTCTCTTTACATCCAACTACAGCCTTTAAATTTCAGTGGAGATTAATCCTCGCTGCAGTTAAACAGGGATAATGAGCAGATGGAGCTGGATCCTTTTCTAATAAAACACTTTAAGTGCTCTTAATGGACTTCTTTAAAACACACACACACTTCAATGAGCTGACGTCACCCTGCCTTGACGAGTCTTCAGCTCATCTTTTTGCATTCTTGAATTTTCTTACCGACCCCTCGACTAATCCTCGTCATAAACTCAAAAGGTTTATTTTTGTGCTTTTTATGCCTTTATTTAGAGCAGACTGTGGACAGTCAGAAATCGGAGAGCGAGAGGAACGACATGCGGGAATGGAGCCACACATCGGTTTAGAACTCGGGCCGTCCACTATGAGGACTGCAGCCTCTGCACCTGTGGTGTACGCACTAACCACTAGGCTACTGGTGCCCCTCACTAGTTTGACAGACTGTAATTCAGTCAAACTTTCTATAGAAGTAGTTTCAGTCTCTGGGAACCAGTCTCTCATGGTTTGTGTTTCCAGCAGCTCAGATTTGGAGTAATCTCCCAGATGATGTCGACTGACCACCTTGAAGTCACAGCGTAGTGCTCTCTACTCAAAACCAATACCTTGACTAGAGAATGATGTGAAGTGCCTTATTAATACTTCACTCCTGCCCTGTTGTATTGTAAATGTAAGTCCTTTATGTTTTAATACTCAGCGTTTAAATTGCTCCCTAGTCATCATGTTTTATTTCTAGGTTCAGCACTTGAAATGCGTAAAGTGTTTCATGTGCAGCCCCCCTCACTCTCACATCTCTCCATTAGTGCGTGCGTGCGTGCGTGCGTGCGTGCGTGTGGCATGTTTAACAACAGAGTGTATAGCGTGAACCCCCCCCCCCCTCAGGATATCTTCTTTGGACATTGTGGTACACACACAATGGAGGCACGCTATCATCCAAAATATCCTAAAGGATCTAAACTTCTCTTCATGGACGTTAATGACCAAAAAGAAACTCCTGTCAACATTCGCAGATCTTTACATTCATACAGCACGCATGATGGAGAACACAGGGATGCCAATTTTTGAACAACGTTGTAGATTAGATTTTTTTAATTCTCAAGTGATTTGCAAATCAGTTTCTTCACAGATACAGACCTCTTTAAGTTCCCCTCGCTGTACAAGGCTAGAAAAAGTTCACAGCAACAGCACATAAACATACAAAATAGTTTTACCAAATTCAGTTGTACCGTTTTTTTTCTAGTTTTTTTTTTTTTTAAGCTTTTACTTTCTTGTTAAATTACATCTGAACTCTAACCCACGATGCCCAACCTTAGCAAAAAATCGATTTCAAGTGAAATGTATACAATCTTATTTACACAAGGAACATTTGATCAAAGTGCATTAAAGAGAGTCCTGATCGAACGTCATGATGGAGATCTATGTACAATGTTTACAAATGCTGTAACCATGGTGACCCTTACATAGCTTCCAATAATAATAATAATAATAATAACAATAACAATAATACTGATTGAAAACACAGCTTGTAAGAATGCACCGCAGGAGGTACCATTTGAGAGAAAAAAAAAAAAAATTAACAAATAGAAGAAAACTTACATCGTATTTTAACCGCCAAAAAACAGAATC
This sequence comes from Labrus bergylta, assembly GCF_963930695.1. Taxonomy (NCBI): domain Eukaryota; kingdom Metazoa; phylum Chordata; class Actinopteri; order Labriformes; family Labridae; genus Labrus; species Labrus bergylta. Next base: position 5,426,226 of record NC_089211.1, on the reverse strand, counting down.
GTACAGGAAGATTCACACATAGGAGCCTGCTGGATTAAAGGAAGCAAGAAGTACAGTAGGGACCAAGTTCCCCCATCCCTCTCCAGTCTGAATAAGGTTCAAAGAGGAGTCTGACAGTCTTAACGGCTCAGATCCAGTTTTAAATCCCGTCTAGCACAGTCGATCTATCTCTGCGTCCTCTGGTCAGTTTCCAGTTCAAAGCCCCGTGAGAGTGGACACAAAATTGTGGAAATTCACGCAGATTCCGCATGAGTTGCAAAAAGATCAGCATCTTCTCCTTGAAGAGGGCGGGGCAACCAAGAAGATGGGAAGCATGTGTCCGAGGCCCTGAAGATGAATGAAGACCGAAAGCAAAAAAAAAAAAAAAGAAAAATCTTCCACACTTCAGAAAACAGTTATGACACTTAATTCACTGCAGTATTCACATAATAAATAACATTTCATCGGGTCATCCTCTCCACAGGTGATGACATAATGCACTTCAGAAGGCATGTGGTCGTACTGTAAGGGCTGCTGCTGTGGCCGTGGTCAAGGACAACCTTTGGCATGGGAACGAGGAGGCGCCATGCAACGCTGCAGGGTTGCTGTAAAAAAAATGGACGATCATGATAAATCGTCTTCTGTGCTCACTATCGAAATCTGGAGACAGAGAGAGGGAGGGGGAGGAGAGAGGAATGATCGTCTCATTAAAAATATATTTTTTTTCTGTTGAGATGAGTTGAGACTGCAAGAAGAAAGAATGTATGATGAATGGAGTCCACATAGTTAAGGTTTATTCTCAGTCCAGATCATAAATTGACAATATGAGCTGCCGTATGTGTAATATTTGAATTGTTCCTCTTTAAAAAAGTTATCCTTATTGTTTATAAATTCTAATATCAGATGGGCTCTAGTAAAACTACAAATGTAACTACTGATATGCACTGACAGATAAGTTAAGTTTTAGTTATGCACAATAATAATTGACCCTATAAATGATCTTTGTTCCTTATATAAAAATGATGTCTAGTAATGCATTATCAAGAAGTTATTGATGAGTCACCACGAGATTACTGTTGTTAGTCATCTCCAAGCAGAGACTGAACAGACGGTGCAATCCGTCTACAAACCGGTCATACATTTTTTTTTGTTCATATTGAAACCCTATAAATACACTTATATAATAACCACACTCCTGAACTCATTGTATATTTAACTGTAAATATTGTTTTAATGTCTTCTCTTTAAGTCACTATGCTTGTACATAGCCTATTATTCTTGTCCTACCTTGTACTCATTTTATTATCTCTATTCCATTTTATTTTTTACATTCTTAAATTATTTCTATACTTCCTTCATCCATTTTGTCTCGTGAGGGTGGGCATTTTTGAAAGTCTAATTTATGAATCTGCCTGTGAGCCATTTCTAAACAGACGGCATAATTATATGTTAATGCCACTCCACAACAGAGACTTGATGGGTTTTGCAATTAGTGAAGAAAATATGTGCATACACTGGAATCAGCAGACGGCCAGAATAGAGTTAAGAAATATTAGCATATCGGCCAAAGTCCAATATCATGAATCAAAACAAAGGGATGGGAAAAAAAACAACTTGTGTATTTCAGTGGAGTTACATCCTGCAGCTATTTACCCTGTGTGATGTATTGAGTTATTTTTATTGTATTTTTGCATGAATTTTTAAAATAACGAATTTGTAATCATTGCATTAAAAAAAAAAGACAAGAATAAAGATCTTCCTGCGCGTGTGATGAGACAGATGTTTTCTGCTGCAGCTGTGACAGTGATGTCAGAGGTTTGTGTGCATCTTGCGGCTCTGGCCGAGCCGAGGTTAATCTGTTTAATCTGTGTACAGAGAGATGTGCTCTGTGGACAGCCAACAATGCTCTAAGGATTACTGAAGACCACGGGGTCACAGTGAGAGTAGAGGTCAATGACATGCAGTCTCCATTCTATACATCAGGATGAAACTGATGCAAAACAACACAAGAGCTACTCCTGTTAGAGAACAGAGCTCGTTATTATTTTCATTTTGTGGATTACAATTAAAAGCATATATGCAAAGATGTTGTGTGATTGTTTACTCACAGCTGGGTACGTGTGTCCCACATTGGCGCCGTGCCGGGTGATGTCTATGTTAAGATCTTCTTCGGTGGTCTTCAGGTAGACCGGGTTGTCGAAGTTCATGCTCTTCTGGTTCTTCAGCTGCCAGTTTCTCCACATCAGGTAGCCGCCTGCTGCAGACATCGCTATCAGCACTGAGCAGAGAGACAAATCAACACATCAGTCAGATGAACAGTAATTAAATATCAAGGCTGATAAATCAGGAAATAACTGGAGTTACAGCAGGTGGAAGTGTGTGTTTGGATGTAACCAGATAAATATTTCAGTTTGATTAGTCCACAAAACTTCACAATCTGGAAGCCTCAGGTCAGCTCTGCTAGCCGGTCCTAAAAGTCTACATTTTAAGACATTTCTCATGTGTGTAAGTGTGAGTGACTGAGGGAGTTCTCCACTCACAGACGGGCAGTATGGACCAGGCAGCAGCAGAACCTCTGGCTGTGGAGTCCACCTGGATGGATGATCTCAAATTGGCTTCTGAAAGACAAAAAAAAAACAATCCACAGGTCAACACTTTTCAAAGTAACAAACTGAACCATCACTTGACATCAGTTCTTTGTCGATGGCAGATTCACCATGCTGAAAAAGTTACAGCACACACTCCACTGATACAGGCTCCATAATCACCTGAGTGGCAGGAGGCTGGGGAAGGAATAGAGCGGGGTTGAAAGGGTTAAAAGATGACTAGAAAGTAACATTGTAAGGGCATTGATACCGCTCCGACAGATGACAGGAGTCCATCTCATGTTTAGATCCCTGATTTAAGAATAAAACTTCTTAAAATAGATAAACATTGAACTAGATTTGAATGTTTGGGTGACAATGACTAACTGGTTGCATGTGGGCAGGATAGCAAACAGATGATGTTACAGCAACACTAAGTTACTCCTGACATTGCACAAGTAACAACACCACATATACAAGATGATAATCCAAAGGCTCCTCTCTAATGAGATCTCTTGCAGTGATGAGAACCTGTCCGTTTCACACTAAGAGCTAGAAGTTATATTTTTGTTCTGCAAAGGTAAATACTTGAGGAATTATTGTCATAAATTGTGTTCGTTGTCAAAAAGTATAAACCAGCATAATTTCCCTGAACTGTAACCACTGGCATGACGCTGAAGTTGTGATTCTGACATTTGGCTGAACATTGTCAGCAACATGCAGGGAAATTCTTCCCTTGGTCAACATGATCCTGTCCTGTATGTTCAAGCAGCAGGACAGAATGTTTCTGGTGCTGGCCACGAGTGAGCGAGTGACATGAATGTCAAACAGCTCATCTGAAAGCAGCGACAGAGACTTCAGGACAAAGAGAAAGATAAAAGTGTACAAGAACTCTTGTTCAGCTGCCAAATGACTCTGACATCATCTAAATACATCTGTCACAGAATCAAACCAGACTTCAGTCAAGGAGGTACAGTTACAAACTGGATACAGCTTCACATCTCAGTGTTACTTTAAATCTTTCCCAGTGGTCAGTCGTGGTATTGCACCTGAAAATAACCCTGCAGATTATAAAACACTTCAAAAGAGCACAATTATAAAAGAGACATCTGTAAAACCTGGACAGTGATGATCTGACAGTAAGGATAATGGATTGTTGTTTCTTTAAATATGTAACATTGCCCTAAAGCTAAGAGAAGTGATTTTATACTCTGTGCCTTCATAATGACACGCAGTCTTCAGACGGAGCCAGAACTCGTGGGTCGGGACACAAAGAACACCTGCAGCAAATACTTAGTGCACCTGAAGCTTTGCAGCAAGATCAGGTGGCTAGAAGGATTTATTGTGCAGCTCTTATCCAACCGAGTATGTGCCAGGACCCAGGACCTACAATATAATAAAGCAGCTAACTGATCAATACAAAACAACTTAATTCCTAAATGGGTACATCTACTCTTTAAAAAAAAAAAAAAAAAAAACAAAGCAGATGAGATGCATTTGAAGTGTTTGTACTTTCAATCAGGATTTGATTTCCAGCAAGGTATTTCCAAGAAAAATCTGTCATGTGTAAATGTTTCCTTAATGTTTTGTCTTAATCTTGACATTTAAATAATATGCATTTGTTAGTTGATCTCTTAACATTTTTGGACTTCTCCACCCCATTTGTCAGACTCTTTAGTTCCGACTGAAGCTTACAGAAATGTAGTTTCATTATTTGAAATGGACCTTATTCCCCAAAACAGCTGGGCACTGTGATCAGAAAACAGACCGAAGCTTTCTGGTTCAGAATGAGAAACTAAATCTAAAATATAGCAGGCTTCATGTGTCTTAGTGAGATCATTGATGACTCAAGCCTTTTTCATGAGATAAAGGTGGTATGGTAGGGGAGTGTTGAAGGACATTTCTACACAGTTTATAGAGAAACTGCTCAAATTAAAAGGGCTATATTTTGAGTTATGTGAAAAAGAAAACATTATCTGCAGACCTTTTTAAACAACCTGCACACACAGATAATTTGCTCTTTCCATTTCATTAAGCAGCAACTATGGGTTAAACATGGACTGAGTTTAAATAGTTTTGTTTTGACACTTCCTTGTTTAGTCACTAGGTGGTGCTCTTGGTCAATGTCTGCAGACTAACATCAGCTCATACAGAGATAATCATACAGATAATCTTCATCACAGGCTCACTTTATGTTAGAAAAGATGGCAGCACCGATAAACTCCTGTCCATCCAGCTCACATGCCTCCAAAGAACACACTGTGGGCTCAAACTATCAGAATGAACGTCATGAGAGGAAGTGTTGTAATTACAAACAAACCGGGACTTGTTAGAAAAAGTCCTCGGTCCTGTTTTAAGCTCCGTATTCACATTTTAAAACATGCATCTGAAATGTGAACAGCTCAGGTCTCTTCTGACCAAAACAGATAGAGGGTGCTACAACAGAGACTCTGCAGTTCCCTCAGGTTGCTTTTTTCCCCCCAAAGCATTTTGTCTCTCAAAAGACTCAACAGGTGAGAAAAGCTCAAGAGACACAGGTGTATTCTTCTTACTGAGAATTCACCAGAGATCACAGCACAAAGATTAATGAGCTAACTTTATCTGAGAATATATTAGCCATGAATCATGATTAAATCCAGTGAGAAAACATGTAGAACGCAAGAAAGACTAAATTAAACAGTGGGTTCAAGACAAACACATTGAAACACAAAGAAAGCAAATGTATATTATACATTGTGGTGATTATAATATTTAAAACAGTCACTCAGGGCGCTGGTTTAGCTCAGTGGTTAGAGTGTGCACCCCATCTACAGAGGCTAGAGTCCTACTCTCTTCTCTCAACATTTCCTGTTTCTCTTCAGCTGTCCCATCCATTAAAGACAAAATAAACTAAAAACAACTTGATCTGAGTTTTTGCAGACATTACATACAATACATTATCTAACACACTCTGGATGACTCAACCACAATGTTTTTTTCCCCATTGAGGCAATAGCTGTGTCTGACGTCACTTACCATTTTTTTCCTTCATATATGGACAGTACACAACGCATTATATTGAGAAAACCATGCCCTCCTGATGGGAACGAGGGTTAAAAATGAACTAAAAAGCCTTTACATCTGGAGAAACAAAACATTTTAGAATTCACAGTAAATATTTGAATTGACCTCTGACTGAGAGATTAAAAACAAACATTTACCAAATCAATAATGTCCAGCCTCTCTCAGTGTTGCGTCTCCGTTCTTTGAGAAATTATCCCAACATAATGCAAGCAATGTATAATTCCTTAACACGGATTGTAGACTAATGAAAACAAACAATGCTCTGCCAACTTTAGACTGTGATACAACTGATGTCCCAAAATAACAATTATGTATGTGTGTCAAATGTTTAGTGCACAACTAAGATTATCAACTTCACTTTACTGGATAACCAAGTAAAATAAACTAAATCCCCCATCAAGTATCTCTAACTAATGTTTTAATGTGTCATGGTTCCCAACTTCTGGTCCTAAAAAAAAACAAAAACAGCAGAACTGAGCAACAGAGGAAAAGAAAAGCTGGAGTCAAATTAGCTTGTGCATACCTCAGGCAACTTGACCACGAGTTACAGATGAAGCATAGACAGACTTAAATCAGTTATCTCTCTAATGCATCGAGCCCTGAAGCTCATCTGTATGTGCGTCATAACTCAGCAACAAACACCAAAGCATAGGGAGAAGCCATCCTCGGAGGCAGTGAGTCAGGGAAAGAGCCAACCAAGGGTCATCGATATGTCCACAGAGCGCAGGAGACACAAGAGGTGATTCTAACATTTCAATTTAGCAGCAGAAGAAGGGAGAACATGCAAAAGAAACAGCAAATGCAAGAAAAAGTGAGATATTACTCAGTGTAAGGCTTAAAATAGAAAACCTGCTTCTGAAACCTTTGGTAAGGGAGGAGAGCAGTCACTACAGTATGATCATCAACCAAACCCAGCATGTGTTAAGACAAGCCACCATCTCAGAGCAGCAGGAGGAGCTGGCGACAGCTGAGGGGTTTTACCTGTAGATGGCTGTTTTATAGTAATCCCAGAATCCTTTGACGGACCTTTGGTAGTGGAATCTGTCACAAGAAGAGCGAAGAGTCATGCTTTGTTAACATAAAAGCTGCCCTATTTTTAAACTGCATACATGCAAGTAGGCCCGTGAAAATAGATCAGATCTCTGGAGGCTAAACTAGTAAAACACTCAATAGATGAAAGCAGGAATCCAGTTCTCTTCATCAGGAGAGAGAAGATGCAACACAAAACATTCATGACACCAGCTACACTGTGCAGAAGCAGAAGCAGTGTTACATCTCTAATATCTCAAATAGACAAATGTAATGCTTTTTTCTGCTTTGATACCACTATTAACATTAGATGCACACAGGAGCTAGAAAAGAGGAGACATTCAGAAGCTTATAAACTGGTTTAAAAAAGTGGTACACTGTGCAGTAAGGAGCATTGATCAGGAGGTCCCCATCAGCTCCAGTACAACCAGTATAGACAGAGCAGCACAGTCACATCCTTCCAGTCAGATCAATAAGCTGAGGCAGCAGAGTGTTGCAGTGTTTACTGTAAAATCACAGGGCAGATAGGGCTGCAGTGTGGGAGTTGTAGAATAATGCATATCATCTTTACCGACAAAGAAAACAACATGAAGCACAATCCCACTCAGACTGAAGAAATCTGAAAGCCCTCTCTAACGGTTAAGTTTCCATCAATGCTGTATTGATTGATTGTCTGAATTTTAAGACAGAAAAAAGTGCAGAGATTTGAGACAGAATAATCCACTCGAGAAAAATCCTCTGAGGATATTTTTAAGACTTCAAACAGCGAACTGGCGACACCAAAAGCTTTCAGTTAAGATTCCTCTTTTCACTTACTGAATGTAAACAAAGCTGTCTACCATAAAAACATTAGCGTACCTTTGGGACTCCTAAACACAAATATACTAAACAAATATAATGGTGGATTGGAAAGGATTTGTTCATGATTAGCTTATTTAGTTCAGAAATGAGGTAGGACTTGAGACTGAAAAACAGTTTTTTTATGATATCGGTCATCATTTGTCTGACCTGCTTTAAAAATAAACTGTGGAAACAAGTGAGGTCCCAACGGAGTAAGAACACCTCCCTTTATTTCAACCTGTGATCATTGAGCCTGAAGGAAAACACTCCCCAGTCACCTTTACAGGCTGTTATGAGTCCCACTTTGGGTTTCAGCTCCTTATTTCACATGAAAACACTCAGCTTCACGAGTAATGGGCCGATTTCTCCCTCCCAACATTGCAAAAAGCACGACAGAAGTTCTAGTCATGGTTGGTACCCATGTTTGTCCTAGATTATCTGTTAATGGTAGGGCATTCAGAAACTAGTCTTGAAACTATTGCTATGGGAACAAAAGCTTGCAGAAAGTAGGGAACAGTAGTGAAAGTATGAGTTACCTTTATTAACAAATATATGCAATATTACTTCAAATAAAACACAACACTGGCTACCATCACAGACAAACTAAAGGGAAAATGCTAAGGCAGAATTACATTAAGTACACTTTTTTCTGCTACATGCTTTGGGACATAGGTGTAATTTTTCAAACATGTCTTAAATGTAGAATTTAAGATGTGGATAATAATGTTATTTTCTGAGCCAAGACAAACATCATCGAGATAGAGCTGTAGTTAAATTCAAGCAATGCTCAACATCCTAGCCCTGAAGCTAACATGAGCTAGCATGCTGACCGATATTAAAACTGAAGGCTAAAAATCTCACCTGCAGTTTTTGCTGAAGAACAGAGCTGACTGAGCTAAACAAATCTCCTCTTTCTCATCCAGACTCATTTAGCTCGGTTTCATTCCTCGCCGCAAAGAATCCCTGCAGCAAGTTGTTGCACCACATTCATTTTGTTTACATCCAAGTCCACATGAGCTCATGAGTAGTGCTTGCTCCCTGTGGCAGACACTATGATCTGAATAATGTACTGTAGAGAAGGATGCCCCGACTATTACATCTTTTAGTGTTCATGTTTGAACATCTGAAGTTTCTCCTCATGAGCATGATGTTGCAACCTGGTTTTTCAATCTTTGAGGATTGAAATCTCCTGTAGACAGAGCCAGCCTTCAAACATTTCCAACGCTGTGGTCGTTAAATATGAGTCAAAGCAAATTGAGAAATATGCTCTTTAAATTAGTGTTTCAGTTTATTGCATAGAGATCTTCTGGCAGACCATCTTTACTCTTACTCTTTACTACTCCAAACCTAGAAGTTGGAAAAAGACTTCTCATATTTGCATCTTTTCTGTATCTTGTAGCCCTTTTTTCAAATTCTGTTTACGGTCGGTTTTTAATCACAAGACAAATAGCATCAATCTGTGAAAGAGACCCTCACCCCTAATTAAAACATGTACTGAAACAAAGATATCATAAAAGGAGGTAACTCAGCAAAAACTGTCAAAAACTTTGGTAACAGGCTCTCAGTTATTTGGAGAGAGAGGAGCGTACAGACGAATCGTCTTAGAGAATACTGTGCAGGCTAACGAGGCAGACTTTCATTCAGAAGGACGCTGGTGCAGAGAGTTGTCAGGGAGATGTTCCAGTACTTTGTGTACACCAGTGTCTCGGTCTACAGTTTGAGACCAATTAGCAGAGTATGTGAACTGAATTCAGCGGTCAGGCTCCTGTCCGATGCTGCTGCAGCATGAAAAGAATAATGTATGGGAGCGCGGAGAGGAGCCGGGCAACTCGAGACGATAAACAACTGGAGCAGAGTGGATCACAGAGAGGGGGGACCAAGCTTCCCCTTTTTCAATGCAAAAAAAGAAACCAACTTCATCCTACTAAATCAATAAAGTACCTTTCCCCTCTCTTTTTACCTAGGCGGTCACTTTTCTTCCTGTTATAAAAATACATACGCTGAGAAAATATGCACTGACAGCCAAGTACCAGGGATGGACTCAAATTTGTAACAAATCTTTGAAGCGACTCTCATATGCTCCAATTTAGTCTAGTATGCTCTGCTCTGGAGTCTTGTGTAGCTAGTGTCACAGATGTGCGTTAAGCCTGAAGCGTTATTTACAAATCATGTCAGATCACTGAACATTTGGAGATGTTGACATAGGGACTTTATGTCGACTACACTTTTTTGGGGGCCATATTTAAACCCATTTGCAACGTACATATATATTTAATCTTGTCGACCTACAAATGTTGCTCAGTTTTTCTGTGTTTTATTTATGGCTTGAACCAAAACAACAAAAACACATGTATAAACAATGCAGTTCCATTTTAGGCAGGAAAAAATGTCTGAGTTTTTCAACAGAGCAATGCACCTGCACACAAAGCTTCATCTGTGAATCTGCAAGTCCTCCATTTTCATGTTGAAGAACTTGAATGACCCTGACCTCAACCCCATCCACCACTTTTGAGATTAACTGGAATTCAAACTATGACAAGCTCCTGTAGCCAGGTTCCAAAATCATGCAGAAAGCTTTCCCAGAAGAGAGAAGTATGTCAAAGCAGCATGGGATTTCCAAAAGTGCTGAACATGAGATGTTAAATATTCACGTAAGTGCATTCCACAGCTGTCATGGCTCCACCACAGACATATCTAACTCAGGAGCCCAGAGAACTGAGAACAGCTCGGACCAGGACTGAACTAAAACAGCATAAAATGAACAGCGCTTAACAAAGTCCAACCCTGGGAGCCCACACAGTTCAGCTGTCAGGATGAGACAACAAAGGCACTTTCAAACAGAAGAGGGAGTAGACGGCTGCAGCAGAGATGTGAAGGAGGACGGTGTTGATACATGCCAAAGAGACACTGAAAAAATCGGATCACAACACCGACTGAGTCAGCTACTGTTCAGCTGTCAGAGTACTAACAGAAACAGACAGCTGGGTTTGTGGCTGGCATGGATACAGATAGGAGACAGCAGTCACACTGAGAACACGATCACACCAAAGAAACTTGCTCTAGTAGCCGAGAAGAAGAAAAAGAAAAAAATCGAGCGAAGGACGAAACTAGCAACAAAGCCAGTTGAAGCTAAAGAATTAATTCTGTTTCTCACAGTTGATTCTGTGTTTTCCACGGTGAAAGCCAAGCTCCCTTTTGCCTTTTCTTTGTAATCCAGTCTTTACAGTGAGGCACATTTGAGACAAGCAGCACAGTCAGAAAGGATGAAGCAGAGAGCACAACGTCGCCTTTGTATGTACAGTCATTGAAATGCACATTAGAACAACCAGAATCTAAAGGTTTATCATTCATTTGATGGTTTAAAGCAATGCTTTTGGTCTGAGCCATACAATTACTGACGTTTTCCCATGATGCAATCCACACTGGCCTGAGGGCATCAAGAGGCAAATTAAAATCTTCCTACTGGGTTAGTGGTACAGGGTTTCCCCCGGGGTTTCTATTTAAAAACATTCAAAATATTACCACTTGTATAAACTTATAAACCATGATTCTCTATGGATAATTCATATTCCATTTAACAAATAGACAGATGAGACAGAAGAGAAAAACTCACAGTATTGAAGCTCTGAGTGAAAATAATTAATTCTCCTAATCCTTTTCTAAGTCTGATCCAAATTGTTTTCTTTGGAAACGTTGCCTCTTGAGGTAGACATGTGAATTACATGTACTTGTTTTCGTGAAAGAAAATACAGCTGTTTTTGTCTGATGATGAATTAAACTAAAGTAACTTTGAAAGGTAACTCTCCCCACCTTCCTCTCTTCAATGTTTAAGAAAATATTTGGAGAGAATAATGATGGGCAAATAAAGGATCTACACACTCTTATTGCTTAATGTCAAAAGATGGTATTTAAGTATTAATAAGAATTAAATCTGTTATACTTCAAAGTTTTGTAGACAAATGAGAATGTGGGACATCTTAAAAGCCTTGGGCCTGTTTCAACTAATCAGTTTGCAAGCCATGACTAAAATTGCCAAATAACAATTGCAGAGAAATTCCAGTATCATTTTTTGAGCACTACCCTGGGGTCTGACAGACTCCTGCATAAATCTCTAGTACTGCACTGTGTAAAAATTAACTTAACATGAAGCGACCTCATGATGCAAACTGAAGCTCCAGGTTCAGATATTCATGGTAATAATTTAAACACCAAACATGAAATGAATACGTAAACTCCGCCCCTGTGGTGCTGTGACTCACCTGGTCTGCAGCGTAAGCTGTCGGTGGCCAGCTCCTGACCCTCTGGACACACACAGGTGTACTTGGGGGAGTGTTTGTTGATTTGCGGAGCGGGTAGACACATGTAGCTACAGCCTCCATTTTCACCTTTCTCTGCACACCAGTTGGTACCTGCACACAAGAGTCAATAGTTATGATTGCTTTGACAAATATACAAGAGGTATGAGTTTACTTTTAAACCAATGAAACAATATTTCTCACATAGGCATTACAACAGATCTATCTTAGAATCAATCAATATTTTGGCATCGAATTGATCAACCCTGAGAAACTAAAATATTAATGATAAGGAAAATGATCATAATTTACAAGTAGACCAGATTGCAGCTAATACAACATCCATTAGTACCATCTGAATCTTCATAGTGCTTTATTACAGTATTCCATTCACTACCCTTTCTTAACTCACTGCAGCAGCTACTATATTTAAAAAAAAAAAAAAAAAAAAAAAAAAAAAGTTTGCTTAACACAATGATACCAAGTTGTCGTGCCGTTATGTTACAGAGTATGCACACAGTCTGGACCGGTTTCCTCCCACTCCCTCCCAGCAGGTTCTTACCTGACAGCTGGATCAGCTCGTGGTAAACGATGATGTCCTGGGGGTCGTTCAGGTTGCTGGCCAGCGTCACCACGTCAGAGCCGGTGAATTTGTTTGCGCCGTAGATGGCTTCGTTTTCGCCGTCTGTCCAGAAGACTCGATCCTGCAGAGAGGCCGGAAATGTTTTTGTGTGAATATTTATGTGACCCTCTTTTAGACAAGGTAATAAGTCATTACATCACAACTGCTATAACAGAACACCTTACAGGGAGAAGTTCACTATGCTTAAACAAAAGGTCTTCAAGAAATGACAAGAAACTATTTTTAATATAAATAAAAGTTTTTTGGTTCATTACACCTTCCCCACATGACTACGATTATTTGTTTTACATTAATTCTTTATATTAAAAAAAAATAGGATCATACCAACTAACCTGTTCCCTACAGATTTTTTGTATAAAGTTGAAACTACAATCAAACCAAAGAGGTTTGAGCAGAATTGTTTTGTTTTTTTTGATCTTCAGAAAAACACTTTGAAATGAAGAAATTCTTATTTTTAGACATGTTCACATCTCCTCAAACAAAAAGCACACGTCCCTCATAAGGCCCGAGTTCCTTCCACAACCTGAATCACTTGTTACAAGTCCTCCCCTCTCTCTCTCCTGCCTTCCCCGTCACTCTCTAGATGGCTATTCGAAAAAAAACAACATTACTGCCAGAAGAAAACTGACCCAATAATCTAAATTAACATCACAAATTGAACCATCTGTGTGCCGAGACCATCTGTGTGGTGCCACTGCAGTGCGTCTTGAAAGGACCACCTGCCAATCAAAAACCGTCTTCCTTTGCACTCTTAAGGTCTCTGGTTTGGTCTTCTCAGCCTCCTGCTCATAAGTCATGATTTTTTTTTTTTTCTTTTAACTGTTTATTTGCATTTCCCCCTCCAAAGATCTGATTTTCTCCATGAAGGGACAACAAGAACTCCAGTGATGAGATCGGACTATTTCTATAAGTCTTTACACTTCTATGAGCTCGACAAAGGACAACCTAAAACCCTGACTGCTGCTTTAACTTCACCAAACCTAAGAATAAGCTGTGTACTTATGGATTCTTCAACAATAACCAGCCAGGTGTTCAGACATGAGCTGTAGCCTTACAGTCTGAATTTGAATAAATGCATCATCATCTGTCTGAGTGAGAGCCTGTTAGTGAGGAGTGAGTGGGTGTAGGTGAAAGAGGCAGGAGCCAAATGTCCAATTGTCTGAGTCAGAGAGATAACATGTGAAAGACACAGCATCAAATTATGAGGAGAGAAGGTTTGATCAGTAGATATCAGAGTAAGAAGAAGTTTATTAGGATGGAGTTCACAGGACGTAGAATAACTATTGTTAATGTTCAACCCTGAAAAGAGAAAACTAGTGTGTGCACGTTCTGGCAAAAATGTATACAGGTGCAGGACATCATCACACCTCAGATAGATCGTGTAGATCAAAACGCTGCCCTGATTAAATAAATGTTCCCATTGGGAGCTGAATCATTTTCAACCCTGCCATATTTGATGTAGTCAGTATTTTCAAAGCCAATAACTAAAGTAGTAATATATTTGATGCAAGTTTTTATCAATTAAGCATCAGTCATGTTGTCTCGTGCATTTCAGTATAGCTTTCATCTGTGGGATAAAGCGATACTTCACCTGTTGAAACATGAATCTGTATTGACTTTGGGTCATACATGTAGTAGAAATGTGAAATCAATTTCGAAGTTGGTGCCCACCCACTGATCTGTGACTGGTCTGTAGCTTCCTCAAAATATGAGGAACTAGTGTTGTAGTTTGACCCTGCTAACCACAACAGCTGCCGATGACGCAAAATTAAGATTTTTGCGTAATCGGAGGCTCCTTTTGCAGACAAGAAATACAAAGATTTCCCATCTCAGAGGAAAATGAGGGCGGGATGTACGACCATTCAAAAATACTACCAGGTTTCTAATGATGCAAAGCTTAATGCAAATGGGTGAAGTATCATTAATGATGGTCACTTTACACATCAACCTCTACCATCAGTGTGTGAATGTATAGGTGTGACCTGTGGTGTTAAAGCGCTTTCAGTAATCTGAAGACTAGAAAAGCGTTATACAAGCTCAAGTCCATTTACCATTTGATTACATGGCACACTGAGACATTTCCAAGTCCCTCACACAGGGACAGTAACAGTAGAGAAAAGCTTTAACCATCTACAAATAATGGCTGTATCATAACAGAAACAAATGTTCACCCAAGAGTTTGCCTGGTTAATTAGTAAAGAGGCTAAAAGCTAAGATAAAAACCATACATGTGGATCCTTATTCTCTTTGAGAGGTGAAAAGGATCGTTAAAATGAGCGAGCTGAACTTCATGTGAGAAAAAAAATGTTTCTATAAATCAAGATCAAATTTGAAACATATTCAGGTGAATCAGAAGTCTTGAGTCTTTTTTTTGTCTGAGACGATAACTAATACATGTGCAGGAGAGAATGTAAAATCTATAATACCTCAAACACGGTGAGAGCGAAGGGATGAGCCAGATAATCCGAGGACTGGAGGACTTTCTTCCTGTTGTCTCCATTCAGGTCGACGCTACAGAGCATGTGCAGCTTAGAGTCGACCCAGTACAGCCTGCCTTTGATCAGATCTGTGAGGAAGATGAAGAGTATGAAGAAACGGGAGAAGAAAGAGGTTAGGTGAGAAATGAAAGATGAGAGATAGAAGAAATAAACAGAAGAAGAGAGAGCAGAGAGAGGACAGAAAAAGACAAGAGGGGAAAAAAATAAGTATCAAAGATCAGAATGATAAAAGAGAAGAATCAAAGTGTGTTGACAGGATATGAGAAGAAAAGAGCAGACGGGGGAAAGAATTAAGTCAAATAGGAGAGAAGGAAGATGGAGCATGGCGGGAGAGATACGAGGAGAGGGAGAGAAAAGAATCAAATCAATACAACATTTCATTAACAAGGTGGAATCGATGGCTTTTTCAGTGTGCAGAGTGAAGTTCAGAAGGAGGAAGAAGCATTTCATTGTTTGATATGGTCGGGTGTTCGATAGTATGGACTGAATAAAACAACGGTGTGGTTAGATATCAAGCAGTGTTCACAGTATAGCACCATTGAAGGAAGGGACAGCCGATAAACTGATTTGATCGATAAAAATGGAAAATCTGGATATTCTCTTTAACTTACTCCCCGCTCCCCCCCTCGGGCTCCCGTAGTTCGCATCTCACCCCCTGGTTTACTTCCTACAGAGAGTGGCTGGTTAGCAGCAGGTCTGTGATAATCATCCACAGGTCATTTGCTGAACTTTCTCTGCCTCATCTTTACTTTTGCTGCAGCCTGAAACGGCATAGTGCACTTTAAAATACAAGTTTACAGCTTTCATTTCAACCTCTAAAGGGAAACACAGGTTACTTTATTAACCTTAGAAGGGGTTAGTCCTGTCTGTTATTTATATTTTGTTTTGAAGGGGGAATTTTTTTTATTTATTTTTTAAAATCAACCAAAATGGTAAATCTAGTTTTGTGTGAACATATCAGATTTTATTTTCAGGCCCTCCAGCCCAAACTGAAGGTATTTAATTTGAAAGACAAATTAAAATGCAGCACTGACAAACACATTGCTTCAACCTTTAAACAACTTAAATACTTCAACATTTTAAATGGCAGAGCGTCTGAAATTGTTTAGTATTCAGATAAGTTATTCGCAGAAGAGGAAAATGCCTCAATAAAAACAAACAATAAAACCAGAGGAAGTGGTATGTCCCCATCTTTCTTCCTGCATCTTATCCCATTTTCATCATGAGTCTGGATTTGACCAAGACTTCTGCCTCTTAAAAGGACGTTTTTACTTGCCACTTAAACTTATCTAAAGTGCTCATGATGGATTAACATTGGGTCTTTGTAACATAACAGTGAGTAAGGTTTTGTAAAGTGTCTCTAGAGAACACTTATGAATTGGCACTATACAAATAAAGATTGATTGATAAAGACAGTCTTTTTTTTTAGATCATTTACTATCAATCCAGTAACTCAATGGTTGTGTTTTCAGAGAGCTTTCATGTTAGCAGTGCTGCCAGTTTAGTTCCCAATGTTTTATTTATCTAACAAAGCAATACATTTACCCTTCAGTGGTGCATACATTACAGAAAACATGGATTTGAATATTGTCTAACTCTGCCTCAGGCACTTGGCAGCTTTGAGAATTGCAAAGCACTGCTGAGTACCTTTTTTTTTTTTTCTTTTTATTGGACAGGCTTTCTAAAATATGCTTCAGTGATTACCTCGATTTTTCCTGACCACCTACAGAGAATGAAACACACAGTACAAATGGAGCCGGCCAATTTACAGACACTGCAGTGATTCTGGGCACATTTATATTCTGGTAAGTTTCCTAACAAGTGGGCGCTGAAACTCTTATGATTTTTGGGAAATAATAGTCACGTCCTCTGAAGAGGGAGAGGGAGGCGAAGGGAAGGACAATAAAACCTGATGCTATGTGTGTTGGTGGCTGAAATGTTTGAGGCCTGGCCAACACTACAAGATTTTTAAAATCTCAACAGAAAATGTTAGAAGCCTTCTCGTGACTCCTAATAGTGATAGATTGAATTTGATGAATCAGCAGAGAAATAAAAATGTACAGTGATGATGTGATCACACAGGCAATGAATTATTAGTTCTCCAGACTGTGTGTGTGTGTTCCTACCCAGGGTGATTCCATTTGGCCACTGAATGTCTGAAGCCACCAGAACCTGTCTGTCCACTCCGTTCATACCAGATTTCTCAATCTTTGCTGGTTCTCCCCAGTCAGACCAGTAGAGAAAGCTACAGGACAGACACACAGGACAGATTTTTAAAAGTGCATTGTGAATTGGAGATAAACGTTTTCTCCTGAGATTAAGCCACAACCTCTCCACCTACCCAGACAGCGGATCCACAGCGATGGACGCCGGCTCTTTGAGGCCTCTGTTGAACAGAACTTTCTGCTTGGTTCCATTGAAGTTGGCAACAGAAATCGTTTTGGTGCTGAGATCGGACCAGTACAAGTTCTTATAGATCCAGTCCACAGCCACTCCCACGGGGGTCTGGACATTGTCTATCACTTTGTGGTGGGTGCCCACGTCTCCTCGTTTGTCCAGAACAGTGCTGCAGATAACAAAGGAGATGACTCAAGGAAACTCAAATGTGAAGACTCAAATAATATACGATGAACTCGAGCTGTGTGTTTGTGACAAACCTATAAATGGCTTTCTGTCCCAGGTCAGCCCAGAAAATCATCTGCTGGTCAAAGTCTGCATCCAGCGCCACGGTGTTCCTCTGCTGCTCCACAATCTGAGTGTACTCCTTCCTCTCCAGACCCAGACGACGGATGTCACGGCGGTTAGTGAAGATCAGACAGGGCTCCTTACCTGAGGACAGGACAGACACCTCGTTCTTATGTGAACAGTATAAAAAGCCTTTGGTATATGTGCTTTGTACATGCTCTTTACAAGGAATAAATGTTCCAATAAGTGACCTTTAAGAAGATTACAGCGACTTTTAAGCATGACATGAAGAGAAATGATGTCGATTATGATTTAAAGGATATGAAAACAAATCATTGGAAAAACAAAACACTAGCAGTCTAAACAACAGTGAGGGTCTTTGTCAACAAGCAACACAATAAAGTCTTTTCACTGCAGAAACAATCACACATGTGACCACCACACAAAAGGGATGACATTTTCATCTCAAGCAGAAACAACAAAAACGTCACTCTCACTTTTCCTGAGCTCTCGTTCCAGAACACTTGTCAGATTGTCTTTTCATTTCAGCAGAAACTTTGCTTCTTTTTAATTAATCATAGAACCCATTTCATCCAGTGTTGATAACTTTCTGATGATTCACTCTGTTTCTTGGATGGCTGTTGCAACCTCAAATAAATTAACCTTTGATACGAGAGCAAGAATGTGCAAGATTTTACACATGAATACAGCAGACAAGAAGTATATGTTATGTAAATGTCTCAGTCATGACTGTCTAATACTGTATGAGTGAGAAGCTTAAGTCCCGCTGGCTGTGCTGTTGTTGGAGCCGTGTTTACATGGACGTATTAAAGCTGTTTTAAGGACTAGAGAAAGAAGAATAACATACTCCGTGCTTATTTGGATGTCACATAAGTGTCTTTAGATCACAGTCATTCTGTCTCAACTTTACATGCAATGTGAAGCTATGAGCTAACCTAAGTGTGCTAACATTAGCCTGCTAACACAAAAATGCAGAACACAGGTGATTGCATCTCGAGCCAAGGACAACTTTGTCCACTAATTGTGCTTAATTATGGTGTGTTCTAATTGATAAGTCCTTTGTGTGAACACGAGGGGAGGGGGGGTTGGAGGTGTGTCGCTGGAGGAGAGCGGCGTCTCAAAAATAAAGGAGGTGGTTTGTTTTGCTGTAGCTCATTGGCGACATCTACTGGATCAAAAAGTAGCTTATTCTTCTTCTAAGGACAAAACTCAATTTATTGTAATCGTGTTTAAGCATAGCACTCGACAATTGGGCCTAGTGTCAACATCCAAGCACAGATTTCCTCCAGTCTGAACATTAGCAGATTGAGAAAACCTGTATTGACTTCAGGGTCTGATCTGAGAAGATGATCCAACTTAAACTTTACCTACTTTCTGACCACAGGTGTGATTCAAGACTCAGACTAACTTTGGGAGCTTGATCGTCCTTGCAGTACAAATTGTCAAACAGTAAACTAATTCACATCAAAAAGTATCCTAAGGCCGCTCATAGTTTTCAAGGATGTTTTCGTTAATTTTGAAATTTTTTTCATAGCTGCAAAGCAAATTGAGTTGCCGGGTCAGTAACTTCACCCTTCTAGAAACTAAGCAGTCTTAATCAAAATCTAAACTGAAGGTCAAGATGGAAACCGTTGCATCATCTACCTGACTTTGATGAATGTGAGATATGCAAGTATTAAAAACCACGTTCTACAACCTTTGTGAAACTGCCCGAGTGTAGCAGCAGTAGGAGGAAATAGTGCGTCATATTTCATCACAATAACTAAAGTCTTATCATCTAAGGAATTTGAAAGACATACTTTTTGATATATAACTATTATATAACTACAAGTGAAGAGCCTGAGACATGAAGATAAGATCAGTACATATTCATGGTCATAGTTGACTACACTTCCTCTTTAAGGTTGAGAGCTGCTGTTGACTCACCAACAGCCTTGCAGACTCCGGTGGTCGGATCCATCTGGTAGCCGTTGTGGCACTCACACTTGTATCCTCCCTTCAGGTTGATGCAGATCTGGCTGCAGATGCCGGGGTTCACACACTCATTAATGTCTGCAGAAAGAGAGAGGGAACAAGGAGGAGATCGAGGATACAGCAGGTAACTGACATGTTTGATTAATCAAACTACTGAGTGCTTCAAGTCGCTTTTCTAAAGATGCCGTAGGTGTTTTGTCAGAACACTGTAATGCAACGAGCTGCTCTCCTCAGAATTCAATGTAAATATAAAAATGTTTTCAGGCATTTGTACTTTACACTTGGGAGCAGATTTAGCACTACTGGGGTTCATTCCAGATGGGATTACACACATTTCTCAATATCAACAGCGGTGTTCGAGGCCAAGATTGGCTCCGTATCAAAACTGTGTCAGATCAGCCAACAGCCGATCACGCTACCCACTGATCCCCTCAGAGGCCAGCAGTGCACAATAAGAACATGTTCCACTCATAAGGGAATTATATCCCACTTATAACACCAGTGTACAGTACGACTGACCCAGCCTGCTGGATTGGGGATTTCTAAGAAACTAAAATAGCAACACATCTAAAGCCTTTAAGCCTCCCAAGTGTTGTTGTTTTCTTTCCAAACACACAGAAAAACTACCTGACAAGGCCATTCTTCAGGAATTTAATTTCAAGTGTTTGAAGCAGACACTTTCCAAACAATGGAGGTTTATTGTTGCCAAGAAACAAAAGGCATGTCAGCAAACAAGGCCTGAGCTGAACTGAAAAGCATACTTTAGCATATTTTTAAACAGGTTAATCATTTTCAAGTCCTTTAATGAAGCTTTGGTTGTAGTTAAATATATTAGTAATGTCAGTGAAAAGATTACCTGGGCACTTCAAACAGTTTCTTCCTTGAAAGTCATATTATGCAAAATACACTTGACCACATTGACTGGCGAACAGTCCAGGGTGTAACCTCGCCTCTCACCCAATGGCAGCTGGGATCGGCTCCAGAACGAGAAAAAGTGGTATCGATAATGGATTGATGGACAATTTACCACTAATACTAATATGTGTCCCTAATATGTCTTCAAACTCCCAAATTATGATAGAAAGTCCATCCTCTCCATCTTTTTGTGACACCATAGAGGGCAGTAGCCCCTCCCCCAGGTGGGTGACACTCCCACAGCTAGATGTTTGTTCTGTCCTCTGAGTCTGCCTTCTCACTGTAAACAATAGGACATGGAGCGAGAAAGCCCGAGACACCCAAGCCCTTCCAGAGAGGGGGCGTGGTCAGACACAGCTCATTTACATATTTAAAGGTACAGACACAGCAACAGCCTGTTCTGAGCAGGGCTGAAATAGAGGGGTTTATAGACATGATCACATACAGGATCAGAGTGGATTTAGAACAAGAAACTTCACACATGTTTTGAGGAGCTCTGAGACTTATTTAAAGTTATTGAAAAGGAGAATAATATGTGACCTTTAAAGTCCCTGCAACGAGTTTTAACCATTCATGAAACAAACTGTTATTAACCACCAATGCCTCTTTATCACCTACAGAGGCAAATGAGATCATAAGCAACAACACAGACTGTTTCTATTTTGTGATTTTAAATCCTTGTTACCTCTGCTAATCCTGAAAGGACTAGTTACAGCATTCAGAAGAAAGTTTCTCACAGCAGCTTTAACGTATAATGCTAAACTGAAAAATGATGCAGTGATTTAAATTCATTTATAAATTGTTTTTTTGTCATTAAATATGGCTCTAAGGTCAAAATCACCCACCTCCACAGGTCTTGTGGTCGATGAGCTGTAGTCCAGGTGTGCAGTCACACTCGAAGCCGATCACCATGTCTTTGCAGATGTGCGAGCAGCCGCCATTGTTCAGGAGACACTCGTTCAGATCTGAGGCACATGGAGGACACAAAGCCAGAGTGTACACATGATAGCCAAGAGGACAGTATTGTGAATAAGAGTAATTCTATCACACTTGTAGTCAGTTTAAATATGTACAGCATCTGAGCTCTGTGGTTTGAGATCTGCAATAACAGTTTAGACAGAAGGCAAAAAAAAAGAACAAGAAAAGATCAGATGGAAACCAAGCTGATGCTGATGTTATGCTCACAGATAGGAATATTTCACAATGAAATAAGTTATACTTTCTCATTTTGTGTGTGCCTGATTGAATCTGTAAGTTGAACAGGTAAGAGCTAGCAGTATGAAGTTCTTTAAAATTGGAGCATACATAATTAACATGCTTAAAAATTATTTTTTGTTCTTCATATAAACAACCCAAGAATCTTTAGGCAGTCAGTGGACCTATAATTGAAAGAGGATTATGAGGGTCATACTTTGACCAACATTTACTCCTGTAAAGAAAAACAATATTTGTTCTGGAGTCTCTCTTTAAACTGACTGTAAACACAACATGTCAATATGAGTCTGTGACTGAAGTGTAGTACAACTCAAACTGGCATGTTTAGTATTCTGCTTGAGGAAAGAATAATCTGGTCGAGTTCTTTGATCCATGAAAGAGAATTATTCAGACGCACTACTCGTTCTCTCACGCTGAACTGCATCAAAGCTGCATGGGGCAGCATTTATATTAAAAGCCAGATATTATCAACAGAAATCAATGTGACACAGAGAGGAAGGTCACTCACAGACACTTTCCTGCCTACATGTGAACTTTCTAAAAAAAACAATTTGTTTCTTTAACACTTGCTAAGTGACCTGCTCTGACACATCCAAATGTGAGAGCCTCTTTCTTTGCTTTGCTTTCATGCAGTGTGAAGCATGAAATAACACAACCTGGATCCTTGGGACTCAAGTTTAAGGATTTCTAGTTCAAGCCTTTTTCATGATGCTGACATTTAGAGCGGCAAGCTACGAACGCCCAGAGACTTTTTTTAACCAGTGACATTTGCAGAGACATACCGTGATCACAGCCACAAGAACTTCCCTATTTACACAGATTCAAGTACAAATATGCTGATTTACGAAACTCAAACATATTAAATGATCCGTGTGTGTTCTGCCACTCTGCAGGAAAGGATGCTCCAATACTTAAAACATCATCTATTTGTCTTGGAAGAAATCCAAGCTTTCCTGCAACTGCCAGCAGGGATTGCCTCATGTATGACACTAAAACATCCTTTTTTTTAGCTTGCTGAAAAAAAATGACCAAACTGAGATGTCAAACACGCTGGTATTAAACCAGGTAACATCATCAAGGCTGTGTTCAACCTGCAGCCAATAGTGACCTGAATCTTATGTAGTTGGCTCCTACAGTATGTGACTTAGATCAGATCATTTTTTGTGACAGTGTGAATAGCACACAGTCACATGGAATCTGATCTGTTCAAATCAGATTTGGGCCACTGTCATACATACATGTCGATCCCCACATGAGTAGGATAGAGGCAACATTTAAAAAGCAATGTGACAGCCAAACAAAAACAAAATATCAGAACTGAGCATTAGTGCATGCAGTGTGAACGCAGACTAAGACTAAAAGACTCCATGAAGTAGAAAAGGGTCACTGCGTGTTACTGTTTGACAAAAACACATTGACAACTTGCAAATGAGGAGAGTAGTATTAAAAAACAATTCCTATTAAAAGAGTTGTTTTTAGAAAATAGCCGCAGTGTAATGTCTTTTTTAAATTTAAGTAAACACTACAGAGAAACCGCTGGGCCCAAAGAAATAACGTCATTACTAAGACATGGAAATGTTTCTTGCATTACTCACTGCATTCCTTGATGGGTTCGTCGCTCCAGTCGGGACAGTCGCGGGCCTTGTTGCAAACTTTGCTCATCTCGATGCATTCCCCGCTGCGACACTTGAACTTATCCGGCCCGTTGCACTGAGTCACTGTGGAGGAATATGAATGTTTTTAAATCGTCTTTCAACACCATGTCATATAAGCCTAACTAGCAGTTTCCTAAGCCGAATCTAAAAGCCCTCAGGATCTGTCTAACATACTTCATAAAGCAAAGTAATATTGATATTGTCATCTCATTAAAAGAAATGAGATGCCTTCTCACAAATAACAATTTTGCTAAAATATTTTAACTATTCAAATGGGTTATTCAAACGTAAAGCTCTCAAAGTTTGTTTCCAAAGCCATGGATGTTTAACTTCTAACCACCTCTACCCTAAAAAACTGAGCAAAACTTGGAGTGAAGGAAAGGTGATAAGCAGGAAGCGGGTAGACATTTATAAATCTGTATGAACACACATTGTAAACTGAGCACTAGAACACCATTAGAGGGTTAAATAGAAAGCCGGACAAACATATTACATATTTTTTATTTGTAGAACAAAACTGGTTTTAAAGACCTATTGATGCCAACATCATCTACACTGACAGTGTGCACGCAGCTTCTGAAGCTCGGAGCAGCCTGAGGTGAGATGTTACAAAAGAAACAGACAAATCCAAAGACCATCACAGAACAAAAACTAATGTTTCTTCAACCGGCATGGCCTCAGGATAATTCAAAATAATTTTGTTTGTTAGGCTGCAAACATGCATAAAGAGAGGACATACTGTTTTTGCAGTTGAGTTCGTCTGAGCCGTCCCTGCAGTCTCTGAGGCCGTTACACTGTCTGCCACCCAGGATGCAGTTTCCATCATCGCATTTGAACTGATCGGCTCCACAGGTACGCACGGCTGCAAAAGACACACATACAGCTCGAGTTACACATTGAGCTCAAACAGTCATTTTAAAATTTTACCAGTGAATTAATCACTCCTGTAGTGTATCATTCTCTGTTTCCAGCTTCAGTTTGTTCATGTCTGATCGACTGTGCTAAACCCCACACCGGAGACATCACCTCGTGTTGCAGGAATTCACAATGACACTAATCGCTGTAACCTCATTACAGCATATACTCATTTAGAGATAAGCGGACAGGTGGTTAATTGAAGATTGTTTATCAAGTAATTAACGCCAAATGGAATGAGAGTGCGGCACATAATGGACCACTGCTCCAGTGTGTGCTTTCCCCCTAATATTAACTCTCTTCAGCTTAGTGTTTTGGATGAATGAAACCATGACATTCAACAATGTGGTTCTTTTAAAACTGCTTTAAACAAACCATGTGTGGTAAATGACAAAACCGGTCATTTTTTGGTTATGGTTCAAATTTAAATCTGCTTTCCGAAAGATCGATTTCAAAACATCTTCTCGAAGTAAACTCATTAGACGGACATTAAACATAACTGACATTGCACTTGGCTAGATTATCTTCATAGTACATACAACCCTAAATGTAATAGTGACTAATGGGACCCTAAAATCATCCTTTCTAAATGTGTCGCTGATGGTTTGTGTGTACGTACGACAGTTGGCTTCATCACTGCCGTCCTTGCAGTCAGGGTCTCCGTCACACCTCCACTTCTTGTGAATACACTCTCCTGAGCGACACTGCATCTCACTGGACGAACACTTGGCCGGCGGCGTTGGGTGACGTCCACATCGAGATGGTGACTCGTCTGACTGGTCCTGTTGGAGCAGGAGAACCAGAAGTTTCAGAGAAAGGAAAAAGCATCTGATCATGCGTTTCCTGAAGAACAACAATAACGCTCGAGAGTTATTGCTTTAGATGGGGAAACAGATGCTGATCGTAATTTGACAGATAGTAGGATCATATAAACTAGATGAGTCACATTGACTCCAGCACTCAGTGACAGGTTTTCCATTTACAGTTAATTAGCTTTCATCAGCACTTTTCTCTCTAGTCGACTTCTCCTGGCGGGGAGTCTGTGAATAAACGACTTCTAAAGACCAGTTGGTAAAATAAAAACACTGAAGCAAAGAGAAGAGTTTTTATCTGGTATGACCTTCTGACTGAAAACAATTCTTCTCCTGAAACTAAACTGCTATTGTCTGACAACGATGTAGCCTTTGGGAGCAAACGCTAACTTTCCAAGGCTTCAGGTGTAGCCAGAGGTTAGCTTAGAGGACGTCAAGCCAGCCTTTCATTGCCATGCATGGTTTTTGTTTACAGCCCAACTCATAACTTGATTGAGCTGCAGATGAGAGGTGATGACTTGGGGCATATTGTTATTGTTAGCTACCCCTGCAGACATATGTCTGTTTATAGTATTTGATAAAAGCTAAACTATCATCAAGGGATCACCAGTGGGATTCAGGATTGCATAACAGCTGCAGCATTCTGCCTCTTTTGTTCTCTATAGAGACTATTTTCCTGCATACAGACAAAACCTGCCCAAATGCCAGTGAGTGATTCAACTCAAACACAACTCTTGCAAAACCTCAAATCTTTTCATTTGCCTACAGATTCAGCCTTCACACCGAGGCGTGCTGCCTTCTTTTTTTAGGGGAAGGAGAAGATAAGACTTGGATAATATCAGAGAGGGTAACCTCATAACACGTTTTTCTTTTCACAGCTGACACTAAACTGCACTGAATAGACACATTCATCCTGCTCTTTTTTTTTTTTTTTTTAAGAGGCATTTTATACATCTTTAGTCAATAAGATATCGTGACATCATACAGTATTTTTATATACGATTGTCATGCAAAGATTAATTATTGCAGAATCGCTGTATCGTCATTTTACATACCACGTATCACATGTTCTTACTGTATCATGAGATACCCTGCGATTCCCACTCCTATTTATTAAAGTCTCTGCTCTTCAACACAGAGCTACAAGTGTCTAATTACATGCTACTGGTAGCCATTCTGTAATTGTTTTTTTGTTCTTTATTTCCTTTGAGTCTTTGTGTCCTACAGTATTGAAACACCTCATGGTACACGTGTCTGTCCACTACTTTAAAGTCTAAACTGCTTCAAAAGTTAAATATCTGCTTAAAGATCGTAGGCCGACAGATCCTATGATAAAAACATGCTAAGGCTGGATAACCGCGTCGCCCCTGATCCTCACCACACTCTGAAAACAGAATATGAACTATGACCACCAAATAGGAGATACAGGGTCCCACGTTTTAATAAAGTCAGACTGAAACACTCTTCTGTTCACCAATACTCAAATTGAATGCAGCGCTGAAACCCAGATTGAAGCACGTTTAAGGCCTCTGAATGTTGAGTCAGATGTTTGTATCTTTCCATCTTGTCTGTAATTTTTATGTTGCGATGGAGCCGCTGTGTCGCGAGAAACATTTCACACCAAAATAAGGTTATATTAAATCTAATCAAAATGAATACCATAATATTCATATAAAATGGGTAGATAAGTACAAATGAATGATTTAAAACCTGCTATGAGGCTGTCAGCCAATTACAAAAACATTTTGATTAGATAATACACCTCATCAAAAAAAAAAAAAAAAAAAAAAAAAAAACAGGCTTTCAAAATTCAAAACACTATCATTACAAAGATTGTCAGTACGTCATCTAAAATACCTCTGTAGAAAATGTGTCTAATAGTAAAATGTTTCCAACAAATACAGTATCAGATGTTTGAAGAGGTTTCCTGGCTTTGCACAGAAATCAGCCACATAAAGGAAAGAGCGAAGAGACAGAATAGTGAAATCAGTCGCCCACTCGTTTTGACTGACAGCTGATGAGGGGGATGTCCGGGGCACAAATGACAAGGCAGAGAGCTTTTAGGGCCCAGATATCGCAGATGATTACCTCTTTAATTAGAATTTAGACCAGACAATGTGACAGAATGGGATCAGGGGGAGCAGCAGGAAGCGTTTCTCACACTTTCATCATCTCAGAAAGTGCCTGACTCATGTGGGAGCAGATTAATGGAGTGTGAGAATATATGTGTGTGTCTGTGTGTGTGTGTGTGTGTGTGTGTGTTTGTCTGAAGCTCCATGACCGTTCACACTGACGCAGGGCCGGATGGGTGTGTGTGACAAGGAATAACAATGACCTTCCAACTGAACACAGCAATTTAAATATTTGTGGGTGTGAGCGTTTGCGTCAGTATTCCTGTGTGGCCGGCAGTGATAACCACACAGCCAATTAACAGGTACGCAGCAAATCGCAAACTCAGTGGAACCCGTTCTGCCATGTGTGAAAAATGTGTGAGGAGTGTCAGAGTGTGTGTGGAGAGTGTCCATGCATGTGTGTGTATACGGCAGGTCAATAACCAACGGGTGTTGTAAAGATCGAGCTTGCAGAACCTGTGTGTGTGCGTGTCCATGCGTGTGTGTGTGTATGCACAGGGTTTTCTTTCATGCCAGTTAATTCCACAACGATCGTTTTGTATTTTATTCAGCAACTACATCTTTGCTCAGATTTGTATCAGTTGAATCAGATTGGGCAATTTAATTAAATGTTAAAACTAAGCGTTCCTTTTTCTGTTCAGCACCACATCAAAAGGCCTGAATCCTGTTTTACCTGTAAGATGCAAACGATTAAGAGTTATTATCAGTCATTAAAATGTTTCCATCTGGATACTTTCTCAGTGTTTTTCATGTCCCGTGTTTTTAATCTGTCATAATTTAACCTGAAAAGATTTTTGGCAGCTAGCGAGCTAAAGTTTGCAGATAAGGAATCAAGCTTTAACTATGACGACCAGAGTTTTTTTAAAACTGAACTTCAAAAAAATCCTACCCAGAGGGAAGGTTGAATACATATTGACAGTTTTATTAAGTAAAGAGTAGAAAGGCAGTAAAAGCAGAGGTCACCACAGGTCATGCTCAGACTGCTTTCTCTTGCCCGGAGGTGAAACGGTGACAGATACAGATAATCTTGTTCTGCTTCAATACGCACATCAGGTTCAAGTTCAGAGTGAGGATATTTAGAGTCAGACGTCAAGCAACTTAGCATGAATAACATGTTTGTTCAGCTGTGACAACAATTTATACTTTGAATTGAACCTTCAGCAGATCTAGCCACATGTTTTTAGTCTAGAGGGGACACAGCCTTTTCTACCTGAAGGTCTCAACTATAACAACAAGATCATAACACTACCCACAGTTGGAAAATATCAAAACACAAGAGTGATAATAGTGTCTTCAAAACCAGGTTCCTATATGTAGCAGTAGTCATTTACTGCAGTCCACATATACAGTTTACCATTAGGAATATGTGTAGAAATAGTAGAAGAAAATAAATAAAGGCATGTGCTTTCAAGAAAAGACAGGAAGAAAAATTTGACCTTAAATGTGTAGGCTGAAGCTTTAGCTAATTATACCTACCCTTATTACAAATCTTATTATAGTAGGCTCTACTCGTTTATCAGAACATGTTGCCAAGTTTTGGATGTGTGGAGGTTTGTGCAGGTTTAAACAGGTGCAGTAACTTCAAATTACAGCTATCCATGGCTCAGTGGTAGAGTGTCGGTCATGGCTCAACCAGAAGGCCGGGGGTGTGTTCCCAGCTCCTGTAGTCACATGTGAAAGTGTTTGGCTTGGCTGCAACATCAATGTGTGAATGTGTATCAATGGATTAGTTAATAAAACTGATGGACACATTACATAGCAGCCTCTGCCATCAGTGTGTGAATGAGAACTGTGATATAAAAGTGCTTTGAGCAGTCGGATGACTAGAGAAGATCTATACAAGCTCAAATCCATTAACCATTCCTTCTCATCTTTCAGACACTGTAAATTCATGTTAAAATCTTTGCAGGCCAAGAGTTTCTGTAAGGATTATTAGTCTGAAGATTATGTACATGTCAGTAAATATTCTGAAAGCGTATAGATGTCTTTAGTTTTTGGGGGTTTCTCCCTCTCTTACCTGGCAGTCCACGTCGTCGTCACACACCCAGCTGGCCGGGATGCACGATGAGTTCCCACACTGGAACTCACTGGGACCGCAGGAGGACGGAGCACACTCGACTTCGTCAGAGCCGTCACCGCAGTCGTCCTCACCGTTACATACAAAGTTCCTGGAGATGCAGCGGCCGCTGGCACACGTGAACTCGTTTGGCGCACAGGTGACATTACCTGGAAGAGGAGGATAGGGGAAGAGAAATAAAATGTGAGCGCTGTGAGAGTGTTAACAGGTAACAGCTGCTGCAGACACAAGGTCAAACAAGCCATTTGAAAAGATAATTTATCATCTTAGAGAATGTATTCCATATGAAGGAGAATGAACCTTTCATTATCTCTTTTCACATTCACAACACAAACCTTCAACTAGTGCTGCTGCTCCATGACAGGACTGTGCTATCATGGTACCCATGTGTTGTGCATGTGGATCATTTTGCAAAAGAAAAGAATTCACCTACAAGAGGTCAAAAACTGCACAGAGATGGATGCCTCGTGTCCACACACTGTGACCTTGCCTCGTTTCTATACACTTCATGGGTAAATGTGTTTCCATACATACTGATCGTATCATGTTTCCCTTTATAATAAAACAGGAGAGAGTCTTACAAGCCTGCATGATTTAGAGAATGTAAGCTTCATACTAACATGGACCAGTGGCAGCTCATTTTATCAAGTATGTGGGGTTTAAGGTCACAGCTTGAAAACATGCGTCACAACAATAACGCAGTAAAACATCCTGCGACACAGAGGTCAGAGGACATCAGGAGCGCTGAATCTAATGTGAGCAAACAAGAAGACGATTAAAAACCGTCTCCTGCCTGTAGCAGCAGCTCATTTCTCTGATTAGCATCTTCAATCAGAGTTGGGGATGTCTGATGTTTTCTGCAGTATCAGTTAAACCAAACAGTAATGTCATGTGCTTACTCATCAGACTGTTTAAGCTCAAAGACTTACACAGTGGATTACATCACTTGACATTTGTGCAAACAGTACAATATGTTAGACATTGACAGTAATCAACATTCTTCATTGAGTTGTTTGGCTTAACATTGTCCTCCATTTTGAATCGTTTTTACTTGAATTAACCCTTTCCTTCTCTCCTTTAAAACGTTTAAAGACACCCGAGTCCCCCAGGAGGAGCAGGTAAACACTGCAGAGGTGTAGAAAATAATTGAATGAAAAGATCGGGATGAAAAATGTGCAGCATACTTCAGAATGCTTCAGCATTTTCTGGCAGATCCAATGATTTGAGTTTGTCCACGCAGAATAACATGCCTTCCAATAAAGACTCCAACTTTGTTTTGTTTTTTTAACAACGTTTTGGACAAACAGCCAGAGGATGAAAATTACTGAACATGTCGGGATGAAAACTGTTTTTTTTAGCTTGATAAGTAAAGATCAGCAGTTTTACTATACAATATTTCAGAGGTGATGCCTGTCCTGTTTCAGAGAGCCTACACAGGGTGAAGCATGAAAAAGGCTGTAGATCACAGATGAAGCTTCTGAGAGTATACTGTACTGAATGATTCATTATGAAAATCATTCAGTAAACGAGGAGCTCCAAGGACATGAGATGGAAAGTTGAAGTCCTCCCAAAATCCAACTGAGAAATGTGGCCTTGTTTATTTGAGCTATCAGGATCCAATAATCCATTGTGCTTATTGTCAGGTCAGTTGTTAAATGGTGCGTTCAGGCATTCCTCATCAACTCAAGGTCAGAAATTATCTTGTGACCACATCATAGGTCATCATGGCCCTTTGCCTTTAAGTGCTCATCGATCACTGGCATGATGTGGACATCTCCACTTACTGATCTCGACAGAAACACTGACACATTTATCACAGAGTTCAATGTTTGTAATTTCCTGTTTTCTTTGAAACAAAGTCTGTTGAGTTATTGTCAAGTGTGTGTTATATTTTAACTAAGAGGATCATTCTAAATTCTGAGTGAGATCCATACTAAACATCCCTCCCATGTTGTTGTTGTTGTGCATGTCCTCTTACCACAGTTGACCTCATCCTCTTCGTTGTCACAGTCCCTCTCTCCGTCACATTTCCAGAAGACGGGGATGCACTGAGTGGAGCCTGCTCCGCAGCTGAACTCGTTCACTCGACACGTCCTCATGTCTGCATGGAAACACACAAAACACAATGTATTCCTTCACATGATTCATCAGATACATGTTGTAAAGGCAGGACATGAAAAGGGAAAAGAGCTGCAAGTTGAAGAACAAAAATCAATCATTAAATAAATAAATGTGCAGCGAGTGTAACGTCATTAGAAATTTGAGCAGGTGTTCTTCTTCTTGGTTCTTCTCACTGCTGTTTTTTTACAGGAGTTTACAAAGATAAAGATTTTCCCGCTGACAGCAACAGTGTGAGCATGTGTAAGCAAAACACAGACGTTCTTAAGAAGCGCAGGTTGTTACTTTAGGTGTTAATGAAGGACTCAGTCATTGAGGAAAAGAAAACCAGGATGTCAAAGTGAACAGAGAACACTGCTCACTTCCTTAATTGAACACTGACGCAAGAAAGCTGATGTAAACACAACAGACAGTGTCAGCAGACACACACTTACTCACACTCTCTTTAGGTTCCACTCACTGCTGCCAAGTCATGTGTAACAGCTGGTCAAACAGTACAGTGATATAACAGCTATAGTGGCATGGTTGACCTGCACGTACGCCGCGGCAGCTATGACTGGAACACACACACACACACACACACACACACACACACACACACACACACACACACACACACACACACACACACACACACACACACACACACACACACACACACACACACACACACACACACACACACACACACACACACACACACACACACACACACACACACACACACACACACACACACACACACACACACACACACACACACACACACACACACACACACACACACACACACACACACACACACACACACACACACACACACACACACACACACACACACACACACACACACACACACACACACACCTCAAGCCCTTCAGTTGACCGACACACTCTTCCAGGTTGAAACACGCTCACAGTTTGTACCGTTTAATCTCTACAAGAACAGCCGGCTGTCATTAAAGAGGGAAAGATCAAATAAGAACTGAAGGACTTTTTGTTATTCATGCTCTCAGCAAGACACTTGTATGTAAATAGAAAAGGGGAAGTGAATCCACATAGCGCACACACAGCTGTATAAGATTCAGCATTTTGTCAGGCTGTTTATCATGAAGCTTCATTTTATTGATCGTTATTTCTGCATAATAGTAAACTTATGCATCAGTCTACACAAGTCTCATTTTCTTCCCAGTATGATGAATGTTCATCAGAATTTTCCAAAAGTCCTGGCTATTGGTCAACATCAAAACATTTCCAGCAGACTACCTCTTAGTTTGTAAGTACTCGTCGGTAGCCTGGATTTACTAAAATCGTTCAAACAAACTGAGCTTTAGTTAGCCTCAGCTCAGCTCCGAGCTAAGCATCTAACCATGATGAAAAGACGTTTTCGAGTTGTTGTGTTGCCATACAAGCGCTCTATTGTCCGAGGTATAAGAGCAATATTAGATCATAAATACTCTTCCTCTTTATTTTCCACTGCATTTTAAAAGGCTTATCCAGCTGCTGTTTCCTGGCTCTGAAGCAAATATATTTAGTATTTCAACACTGCAGAAACTTTGGAAAGCCTTGGCAAACCGTACAGCTAGTGGCTTGGAATAACTTTGGGGGCTAAACAACACAACATGCACCACTCTCGCGTCATCACATCAACATCCAGAGACAGAACTACCTCCAAGTACTTTATGTTGCCTTCAGGTTTCCTCCGCTCAACTTGCAGTGTTGAAAAAAATGCAGTAAAAACCAAAGGAGGTCAACACCGTGTAAACTCACAGCTGTAACCCTATCATGCACGTGTGAAAATGTCTGCTGCCTCGGCAAATATGACTACGCCGACTGGGAGAAGAAGCTTTGCAAGTTCTACTTCATATTGAAGGCAGGGTTGGTAACTTTTGAAAACTAGCAGAATTTTGAAAGAAGCATTCCCTCAGTGCTCTGAATTATTAATTTCTGTCAGGACCTAAAGACAATTTCAACCAAAATCCTATCAAGTGTATCTGGAGAAAATGACCAACCCTGCCTTTAAATGTCCGGCTCTTGAATTGGTTGTATTTCTTCGTTTCCATATGTTCTCTCATTGCCGTGTATAAGTGATGCTAAATATCACACAACAGAGCTCTTACAGGTAACTGAAAATGGTTTGCTAAAACAGCTTCTAACATTTAACAGTCATCTCTACAGCTAAGATTTGAAATAAAAAATGCTGAAAGTCTCATCTCCCCCCCCCCCCCCTTCCTGCTCCACTGAGGATACTGGTTTCATCCTGGCACTCAGACGTCAGGAGGAGTATTTACTTTCAGCACCTTGAAATGGATTTTTTTTTAAAAGATGCCTTCTTTCCATAAAAAGCTGTTCTAAGCATTCAGGAAGCTTTCAGGGAGCTGGGTGGAGATCAAACCAACAAGTGTGTGATGAAGTGCTTCATCTTCCCTCTGATGTTTATCTTTTTACCTGAGGAGATGCCACAGTCCATTTGTCTTTACAACGGCACAGTGAAGACAGGAGGCACTCGATAAAAAAGCAACTTCAGTACAAACACTTTCCATCATCTCTTATCTACAACCAGCACGTCGGCATAACCTCACATCACAGTTACAGCATTTAAAAGCCTGCAGCTCCCCTTAGTTCCACTTAAACAACTTATTTATTTGACAGGACTGCTTGCAGGGGACTCCCCCTCGCTGCTTTTAAGTGCCTCGCCGAATCTCTGCAACAGTGAGATACTTTCAGACACAGCAGGAACGCTCTACTCTGCACTCTCATGGTGAAAAGTGATGTTTGTATAAAGTATGCAGCTTCTTAATCAGCACAAAGAGTAAACACGGTTAAGTGTTTTAGACCTTAAGGAAACAGCTTTAATGTAACTTTATTTTCATAAGTCGAGCTTTTTACCAGCTCTGTTAATAATAGTGGGATTCATCTGAGAACATTTCAGAGGCTTGATTAAGTGATGCTTTTTCTAACAACACAGCAAAGTCTCATATCAGCCAGGTTTAACCTGTCCGAGGCATATTTACCACAGCTTTCCATAAGTGCTAGCTGTGGCAGGGGGCTGGCTTTTAATCTCTTCCAGCCGTTTACTTGTGTTGTAAGTATCACAGTAATTCTTCTTTAAATATCAAAAATGACTTTCAAGGAGAAAGAAGCTGAAAGCACTTTGGCTTAGTCTGTGAAGCACTGTGGAAGAGCGTGTTCTAAGGCTGGGAATCTTTAGGTGTCTCACGATTCGATTTCAACTTCGATTCAGAATATATTTTCCATTCAAAACCTCTGGATTCATGATTCAAAGTCTATTTTTGAATTAATACATACTTCAGGATCTACGAGACTGGCTGAATATCTTGCTGCTCCATTTAGCAATCTACTGAGTGAAAGAGCTAGCCTTAGCACATAGCAGGGAGTGACTGATTAGCCAAAAATAAATTATAGATTTTTTGGAAGTTATGAATCGATTTAAAATCTCAGGATAAGAATCTCGATTTTACATGAAACCATTTTTTTCCCACCTCTAAATGTTAGACCTCTGTTATGTTAGGTCTGCTAATGTTTCAGCTCTCAGTTGAAACCCTGTTAAGCGATTAAGTCTACAGCCTGCTCAAACATCCGTGTTCAATGATGCAAAGAAAAACATTTAGAGAGATTTGACTTACTAATATGTGACTTTAAGGAGGCAGCCTTTAGAAATGTATGACTTCAGTTCTTAAGCTTTGTTGGTTGAAAGCTCCAGCGTAAAGTTAGTGTAGTAAGCGGACGTTTGAGCCAACATTCAGGTATAGCATTTTTCAAATATGCAAAATAAGGCTTTTTTTTTAATTCAGTAATATTGTTTAATTTGCTAAACCTGTCAAAAGATAGTTAACCACAGGTTTTCCTGGATCATCAAAAATAAAAATAATTCAAGCTGAGGGACTTCACTGTTAAATTAATTTAACTGTCTAGTTAAAGCATGTGGACAGATGTTTTAAGGTTGTTGTGTTGCATCGTCCCTAAAGCTTCGGACTGGTTAAAGGACCTCATGATGTTCTTAAATTTGGAGAAAATAAAGTACAACTTGAGGGGTTCATGTGAAAAATTTGTATCTGTCTGGGGCCCTGTGCTCAATTATATAACAGAATTAAAGATTCTCTATGCCCTGTATAACAATGTAAGGAGGAAGGAATAGATACATATCACTGTTATATTGTTGCTTTTTATGATTCTATCTTTTTTATTATCATTATTTCCTGTATTTATTTTTGTTGTTTGTGTCATGTGCTTCTCTTTTCGCCTCCTGGTATGGTTATGTTATTGTAATGCATGTGTGCATGTCACCAAAAAAAAAAGAAAAATTGTATCATGATACCTGTCAAATTAATAAAGTGATATTTCAACATTCTCAGCATCAACTAAGCTTGAACCCTTTTGCATTAGACCTGTGAAGTCCATCAGAGGATACTCACGGCAGATTTCTAGACTCTCGTCGGACCCGTCCTCGCAGTCCGGCTCCCCGTCGCAGTGCCATCGCTTCGGGACACATTGGCCGTTTCGACAGACAAAGTCCTGCTCCGCACAAGTCTTTCTCACTGGAGGGGGAGAGAAAGATAGATGGACTCATTACACAGAGAAGAGGGAAGAGAGGTTCCATGTTCTTTAATCAAACATCTCGCATTAGAAATAGAAACGCATGAATAATAAGAAGGGAAGGGGAGAAAGACCAGCACTTTACTGGCACACCACAGGAATATGAATTGTAATTAAACCAACTTCAATCCCCAGAAACCCCCCTCTCCACCCACCTCAAAAGGTCAGCAGTTAGTGCTGCTTTCTGTTTAAGACTAAAACCTAAAATTCACTCAAACCTGTCCTCTGGGGAGGTGACTGCTGTATTTATTCTCTACGTATATATTCTTTTAAATTTATTTGACATTATAAAAAAACACTTCTAAAAAAAGGACAAAGTCACATTGAAAATGTCCAAACTCTTTTTGTAAATAAGCTACAAAATATTTGCAGCTTCATTTTTTTTTTTAACTTTACCTACAAGATCAGTACCATGGTGTTTTTCTTAGAAGTGCTAAATGACAAACAAAATATCCCAGACATTTTGTACCTATACTGACAGCCTGTGGAGACAATTCAAAAACAATGTTTGTGATTTAGCTCTTGCAAGTTTTATTTAAAAACGTCTTCTCAGTTAAGCCCAGATCAATGTACAGGTTTGGTTTGGGTTTCCTAACATGACTTGATATAAACATCAGCAAAATTAAGAGATACTATACTGTAATCAAGGCACTATTTGTGTTATTTAAAATGAGGGGTCAATCTTCTTTCGCATGCAGAGGAAAGTGACACTGCATTTTCTGTCCCATTGATTTTGCAAAATGAACAGCTGAGTTTAAGCTGCAGAATTAAAGGTCACCAACTAAACATTTTGCCTCCTACAGCTTCAGACACATTTAATCATGCAAGCTCTAATCAGCACTGGGCTCCTGCAATTATACTTCCAACCAAGATTATATATAAAAGCATTACTCATCCAGTCCAATCTTAGCAGTGTGGTAGTTTTGTGCATATCAAGGGAACAAGACAAAGACGACAAAGACTACAACTTGGCTGTAATGAATGAAGTGAGAAAGTCCAGATAAGAGGTATTTCTGGTTGGGGGGAGAAGAGGAGAGATGTGCTTCAAGTTGTTCATGGATTTCAGAAGTGGCTATAACAACACAAAGCCCCTCTACTCTCAGCACCTCCATGTTCACACACACTTGAGCGTCTCCTTGAGGCCTTTCCTCAGTTTCTCTGACCAGAATACAAATATGTACCCCAGAAACATGCAGCCTCGGTTTGAGCCGTGACAGCAGCAAGTCACAGTGGGCCTCATTAGGAACCTTCTCCTTTATCAACTCATTTTAAATTCAGATTTTTTTTTTTTTTTTTTTAAACAGGCCTTTGTGCCTCAGTTTTGGGTCTGAGTTGGAAGTTTGAGCAGCTCTGATCTCAAAGACAGTGAGAGACAGAGAAGAAGTGAAGCAAATGATTGGCAGAGAAGACCACAATCTGTTTTGACTAGAAGTTTAGGCACACTTGTCCTCAATGTTTAAATTTTGTCCTGGAGAAATTACAGAGAACATTTCTGCTAAGAATTTCCAACCTTACAACACAGAAGTTGTAATACTTTCAGTTTTTAGGCCAGATTCTTTGACCAACATTTATTTTCAGTTGCCTCCAGTTTCCAGCAGGTTTTTCACATTAAAATGTCTTCCATCTGCTCAAGGAGCATGATAACTACCCTTGCTAAATGTACAGCCGAGCATTACAGCCAAGAAGAGATCCCTACAATGATTTCTTTATTGATAAATCTCCATAAAAACTGTGATATACATCATTTGATGGGATTAGTGTTCTGGTAAAGGAGGGGTCTGAAGAAACCAAAGTGTGCAGGAAGGTAAACTTCAGGCTGCAGTTAGTCATCATCTGCTGAAGTTGTCTGTCATACAATTCAAGGCTGTATCATTTTAAATAAAAATGAATAAAACATTCTGTCAATTATAGTTCTTTAAAGACAGAAAATCTGAACTGGCCAAAATCAGAATCGGCAGGACAGATGTTGAAAATAAAATGTCCAAGAAATTGCAATTGATGTTATTTCCCATCAACACAGTTCTCCTCCTCTCCAAAACAAATTGTAAAAACACTGACTAAAACAGTTTCATTTTTCTTTGAGGCCGTTTTGTGGTTGCAGGACTTCAGGAGGGGCCGCAAGCTGAGCTGCTTTTCACAAACTGCCTGGCTGTTGACAAGTTAATTTAAGCAGAGTGAGCGATCCCTTTCAGTAAAATAAATCCTAACAAACAGCCTTAGATTATCAATGTCTGCGACATGAGTTTCAAACGGATTTCTTACCATTTCCCAACTGAACCTAGTTTGCTTTTTATTTAAAAAGATCTGAAAGGTGTGTTGCCATGGTAATGAAAACAATACTGGACTGATTCATGCAGCCATTAGAGCACAGGTATTTACAACAGATACACTTCAATTTATTTACTTCATGAAATCCTGTTTCTATCTGAAGAAGGTCTTTGATTATCGAGATTCTTTCCCTCCATATCATCCTACTGTACAATCCTCTGTACAAATCTTTTCCCTTCCTTTC
The DNA here is from genome assembly GCF_963930695.1 of Labrus bergylta. Taxonomy (NCBI): domain Eukaryota; kingdom Metazoa; phylum Chordata; class Actinopteri; order Labriformes; family Labridae; genus Labrus; species Labrus bergylta. Next base: position 5,387,646 of record NC_089211.1, on the reverse strand, counting down.
CTCGTTCCTCCCTCCCTGCCAGTTTGATATGACCCAGATAGATGAGGGAAAAAAGAAAATGGAGATCTGAGATGTATTGGGACACACACACACTTCTTTCAAATCCATATTTAGCTCTGCTCTATCTGCTACCTTTCCCATCACCGGGTCGCACTGCCCCAAAGGATTCTGGGATGGCTCCTGGAGAGGACAATCTAACATTATGGGTTCTGACTGCCATGTGACATTTGTCTAAATGTGAAATTAAGAGAACAAGCTCCATCTGTGCTGTCTGGAGTTACTTTATACTGAATTACAACTAAAAATGAACCGCATAGTGGGCCGTGTTTGACTTTCTCCTAGTTAGTATAACAACTATATTAGCAGTAATGCTGGTAAGTACATTTGAGGAGTTCAGTGACAGCATTTTCTACCACCACTGATCCAGTAGCATCAAAAGGATGGACTGTAGTTGTATTTTTTTTTTTTTTTTTTTTTTTTAAACCACACAGTCAGTATGGATAAGAACCAAAAAGCATTACGCAAAGGCAGCATCTGCACTACAAATCCTTCTTTTTGCCACTGGAGCTTCCTGATCTTGTAGGAACAGAAGTGAGTAGAAATAAGGTAGAAAACTAAATGAAGGAAGTCAGCAAACAGACAACTCCCTGTTGTCAAAAACACATTTTTAAATGGTTTATAAAAAAGGTGTTTTTGCAGTTTATTATAATGCTGCTTTGGAGTTATCTTTTAAATATTACAGTATAAAAGTTCATCAACATTTCATGCTGTCAGATATTTAAATGAACCACTTAATGTGGCTGCAACCCAACTTAAACATCTAAATACTGGCACAAGCCTTGCTAGTGCTAACAGTTATCCAGCTCCCTGTAAGTTGACCTTTCATGATTCTCCCAGAACTTAATTTACATATTGTTCACTTGTGCAGGAAAATATGCTCCATTTTAACAAAGATGGACTGTCATTCACTCGCCCACACTCCAGTCCACATCAATGGTGGAATAGAAAACATTCACAGCCCACAAAGGAACAGATGCAATGAAGCTGATGACTGATCCACATTAAAAAGAACTGCAGACAGAAATATCCTAACAGTGGATTGTTGCACTTTGGAGGAGGTAGATAAGTGAGGAAACGGCATCAATGGTATTAGAATAAGACCTGTGGTGGCATGTATGGTTGTGTTATTTTTAGTAGTCGTAAGTAACATAGAACTGTATCATGTAAACAGCAAAATAATTCTGATTGGGCTAGTGGTCTTAAGTTGGCAAAAACACTCTGGTGTGCTGAAAAGCACCCAATGATTTCTGATACTAATCGTCTATTTGATCAGTTTACATATCTGTTTTTACAAATTTGTAATTTATTCAGAGGTATACATTTTGTAAAAAATAAAACACTGATGGAATCTTAACACAAAACAAAGCTGGGTATAAGAAGACAGGCTAGCGGCAGCTCAGCTCACAGCCCCTCCTGACAGTCTTTGTCCTCCAAGGAAACCCACTGAAGAAACTTATTTTTACCATGAAACTACTTTAGTGTGTTTACCAGCTTTTAATCACCAAGTCTGCTTGTTTTCAGAGAGAAGGAGACCCCGTCGGACAATTCAGCTGTCAGTAAAACCTTTGAAGCGCTGAAGGGTCATTTTGAGACTCTATTAAGTTTACAACCTGCCATGCTGTTACTCCTGCATAACTCAGTGTACTAGCTGCAGCCAAGAAAGAAAGAAAGTGCAGGTATTCAGCTGCTGTATTTTTTTTTTTCTCCTGGAGTTATTATTTGCATAGTTGACTTGTACAGTACTGACTTGGTTTTTCAATGTTCAGATTAAGATAGGGGCTTGTCTGTAGGGTGCTCAGCTCATTTACTTACGTCTCAAAAAGGACTCCCCACAGCCGGGAACTGTAATGTATTTAGCAAACAAAAGTACATCTTATTGGGACAGTTTTCAGTAGTGGCTTGGTGTTGGAGCATGTATACTAGGCAGCAGGATGTTTTATGTGGAATTAAAAATTAACAACAGTGTTTGGGTTCATGGTAATGGAGGACCATGTCACCCAGTGCCTTACTGATGCATTTTTAATAGACAATGGACATAAGTCACAGAGGAATCAGACAAATCAGGCTCTGAATGTATAAACAACACTGGTATGTTGGATTTTTTTTCTTGCTTACAACCCTGCAGATGTATGCCTTAGCCGACAAGTCAATTTACATCCGCCCATGTGTTTCCAGCAGAATTACAGTGGAGCTGTGGCTGAGGCAAAATACAGAAATAAAAGGGAAAGTCAGCATCACCATCATCTAAAAAGGAGGGACACCAGAGTGTCTCTGCTGAGGATGTGATGGTCAGCAGAACAAGAAAGATTATCCACCGATTCATTTCAAAGCCAAGTGTCAATGTCACAAGAATTAAACTGATGGATGGACCAGAATACAAAATGCTTCCAGTCAGAGCTGTCACTGTCAGAAGCATTTAAATAAACATCTTAACATTATCCTCATATTTATCCTTGAAAAGATACATTTAACTGAAGTGATGTGTGCAAACCATAAACATCAGATGAGGAATAAGAAAAAACAGATTTCAGTGGATATGAAAGCTGTATGTGACCTTACTGTTTCACAGAAGAGACCATCTCAAGTTCAGACTGCAATTAATGTGTTTGAGCGAGCTACGTTCAGAAACATCTACCTCTGATGATTCAGTCAGAGCTCTTCAACAGACATGAACACATTCACTCCCAATCAGGTCAGTATGTGACTTTTAAAAAGCTCTGATTGTTGTACATAATGAGCAGGTATTTATAAGAAATACTTGGGTGTGAAGAAAGACCATTTTCAGTAAATATCACATTCAATTTGTCTGCCAATGACACTAGAACAAAGAATTAATATCCTCCAGATGAGTTGAGCTTTCTATCAAGAAGACAGATTGTTTTCTTTTTCCATTTCAGTGAACTTGAGTTTCCCACAGTCCTGTGACACCACATAGTACACATGTTTGTCCATTTCTCTCAAATCAAAACTTCTCCAATAAGTACAAATCTGCCCAGAGATTGGAGGTCAACCACTTGCAAAACTCTATGAATAAGGCAACAATAGAAATGTTTAAGCTGGGGAATAACACTGCATCATCAAACCAATGAAAAACATTTCCAACGATCTTAGGAGGTTAAAATAAAGAACTCTTTGGTACGACAGTCTATCATTACTCACATATGGAGCTTGATCCCAAATCAAATGTTCCAAAAATGTACCTTAAATACTTTCTCCTGTGATTGTAACATAACAAATGTATGTGGTCTTTGTATCTTTTCTCAGAATTCTTTTATTTTCTTTGATTTTGCACATTCGAGTTTCTGAGATGCCAAAGGAAAATGCAGCTTTTTGAGGACAGTGATGTTTGTAAATATGTGTCATAAACCCCTTTAAGTAGAATTCATGTTCTTTGAAGTAAATCAGACATTCATGTTGTTAGTGATGAAGTTGTTAATGATTAAACTGTGTGTCTGTTTGGCTTCTTACCACAGGAGCTCTCGTCGCTGCCGTCAGTGCAGTCCTCGTCACCATCACACTGCCAGACTGACGGGATGCAGCGGCCATTACCACACTGGAACTGGTTGGCCTCACATTCTGTCTTTGTACCTGCAGAGAAAGACAGACACAGAGGCAGTGTGATTAAAAGTCCAAATGTTTTCATAATTATCCCTTTCTGTTTGTTCTCTTGTTTAGTCCTAACCAGGCTTCACTGCAGTGCTGTAATTTCAAAACAAATTGTTTCAAACAAAAATAGCTGGCACTCCGAGCAGATCTCAGCGGGGACACGCCAGCTCTACATGTTGTATTTCTACAGTAGGTTGATTTCTTCTCATCCGTTTTCCAATGCATTTCAAATATTCATGCAATTTCATTGCAGTGAAATAACTCTCCACCTCCATTTAGCACATCTCATTTCAGTTCTTGACTTGAAAGAGTGTAACCCAAAAACATGTAAATGAAGGAGTAAAGAGAAACCTTTTGAAATGAGCACTTAGAAACACACAGAGCTGATGTGTGTGGTCATAATCCCTGTGATACCTTTTCAAACTGAAGATGAAGCAGTGTCAATATTTTAGTGAAAAGCTAAAACTCAATGCCCTGAAAATGTCTCCCTATCACCATCTGTTAGCCAGCCGTTTGTAGGACATCAGATGAACTGAAGTTATTTAGAGAACCTTGTAGAGATTTTTTTTGTAAGTATGCTGAAAAAAATAAAAGTAGACTGATTTATTCAGCACTGAAGGTGAACTATATTTGTGTCATTAGGGGAGAAAATAAAAATGTGGTTCCACTTAAAGCCAACATCAATTCAGTCTATTCAGTAACAGAAACAAGACATATGTGCAGAAACGTTGCAATAAAACGGAGCTCCAGTTTGATCAATTGGGACACAAAATAATTCTAAGAGGTGCTATCTGATAGCCTAGCAGTTATGACGCACACCCCATGAATGGAGGCAATAGTCTTCAGCACAGCAGCCGTGGGTTCAACCTTGGTCCTTTGCTGCATGTCATCCCCCTACGCTCTCCTCCCAACACTTCCCGTCAGCTGTCCTATCTAATGAAGGCAAAAAGGCCCAAAAAAACAAAAGCATGTTTAGTATTTTCCTGATCAACTATATCCATGTCGGTTGTTACTGCCTGAAAGAAGTGTGTCTGAACTGGAGGGGAACCAGACACATCTACCAGAGTAAATCATACATGAGCTCACAGATTTGTCTGGTTTTCAGGGCTGATCAAAAATGCAAGAAACCTCAGATAGAGTAGCAGGGTAGTGAGCCCATTTCCAAGGACATGCTTTAGATGTTTTTAAGACAATCATGGTAAAATGACTGTTTAGAAAATTAGGATTACAAGTTGACCTATTACAAACATCATGGACTACAAGCAATGAAACCTCTTCACAACAGAAACCAGGAAAACTGGACAAACAAACAAGAGCCAAATCCACCACAATACTCAAAACATACAGCAGAAAGGGGAAGAAGCAAATAAGCTGTCCCAAAAGTTTCTGGAGTACAGTGTGCAGTCTGTCATACTGGAGGTGGGGAAAAGTCCCAGTCTTAAAATAACAGCGTCTGACCTTGACGCTCCCTTCAGTCTGGTGTGCGCGCGTCGGTCCAGGTGGGGAAATGGAGCACATAGTGATAGAAGGCCTGAAGAGCTTGGAGGTGTACCGTGTTTCATCAAAAGGTCACAGGTCTCCCTTTTAAAACTTTCAAGGCAACTTCATAATTAGAAATCATGGGGGGGAGTTGGAGGCTGAAAGGATAACAGTTTTTCACTCCAGGATTTTATTTTTAACAGGATATTAAGTCTGTACTTTGTCACTGCAAAGATAAAAGGGATCTGTTTAAATGGGTCAGCAGCTCCTTTACAGAGGGAAACATTCCCCTGCTGATTTGAATGAACCTGAAGGCCTTAAACTGAAGCAGTGCACTAACACACTACTGAAGACATGCATGAATGAAAGTGTGCCTGTAATTATATAATCTTTGGATTTACAGATTTCACCCAGCAACATGCCCGGCCGAAATATGATAATCAATGCAAGCCATGGTTCTTGCCATTAAAAGGCTCAGCTCGTTGTTTGCATTCACTAACAACATCCTTCCAAAGATAGCCATTTTTGTTAAAGAGTGGGATGCTAAGCAACTCTTTAAATTGGCTAATTAACTTAACCACCACTGTATAACACAAAGTCAGTCTAACTTCAGGGATATTAATGTGTCCATTAAGTACGCACAATGGATTGTGAATACATTTCAGCTGCTGGGATACAAATAAAAGTGACAACAGGTGCAATGGAGAGGTTAAAGCTAGACAACCCTAAAACAAAGGCAGTGGTTTTGTATGTGGTTGCCAGGGACAATTACTATCCTTACTGATTCTTCTCCTTGTCTCTACTGGTAGCGGTAGCTCTTATCAGGTTGCATGGAACAAAAAAAAAGAAAGAAAAAAAAAGAATGCATTTTCTTTTTTGGCCGTGCCCGACTTATATGTTATAACACAGGAGGAGGTAAATGCAGAGGCAACCATGCCAACAGCCTGCGGACTTCCATTCAACCAAGACTACACCAGCTGTACTCACTCCACAGTCATGCTACAGAATGGAGAGCAGGCTGACCTTTCATCCACATTACCATTTCAATCACCACAATCAAAGAATAATGGATCGCATTGTATCGGCCTGCATTTTAATCAGAACGAACGCAGCACATCAGCCAATCAAACAAATGACTCCTGACACACAGAGGGATGATACAGAGAGCCACGCTTCAAGTATTCCTTTAGACCAAAAGTGAGTGGAAACGTAACCTTCACACTCCTACATGAGCTTCTTTGAATGCTTTGCTAAAACCACACATTTGTATGGAGTTTGATTCTCTTCTCTGGCCATGACTCGTCTTGGGAGGCTTTCCACAGAATGTCTCTGTGGGAGTTAGTGCCCACTAAGCCGAATGAGCATTTGTAAGGTCTGGCACGGATGTTGGCCGAGAGGACCTGGCTGGAAATGATAGGTCCCAATACCCGTAAGGTGTTCAGTGTGGTCCAGGTTAGGGTTCTTTGAAGGTAAGTCAATTTCCTCCAACCATGTCTTTATGGACCTCACAATGAGCAAAAGGGAACAATGACGTAATAGCAAAGGGCACTTTTTAAACTGTTGCCACTTAAAAGAACTTGACTAGCGATAACACGTCTTAGTATATTAAAGCATTACAAAGAATGGACTTACTGCTGACTCAAACAGCCCACCTGAGAAGTGTGGCGAGGCCTTGGAACTTCAATAATTCAATTTAATTCATTGATTTCTTTTCTCCCAAAATTGCCTCCATCTGCATCTGATTTCTTCTCAAACGTTTGAGTTTCCACTACCATAAACATAGAGAGACTCCAGTTCATCTGAGACAGGGATGATGATGATAGCTCAGAAACTGACATGAAGCCTTGGTGATCACCATGATGGTACGAGATGCAGCAGTTGACCAAGCCAGTCGTTGAGGGTATGTAAAGTCAATCTGCTTTTTAAAGACTAGATTTCAATTAGTCTGTTCATTATCAAAGATTGCATGACTATGTGCTGGATTTTATGTATATGCTTCATACTGCAGGTATCAATCAACTGAGGTTGCCAAACACTGGTTGGCTTTATAGATCTTCATGTTTTGGTTCAATAAATGTCTAGACTATAATAATGCTTAAAAAATAAAATAAGGACAGTGCCCATAGCAACATGAACAGACCAGCCATGCTGGCTACTTGTTTTGTCCTTTTCAGTTTGCCTCGGAAAATAATTCAACTGTGTCTGTCATTCTAAGGCCGTGTTCACACTTCTAAGGCCATGACGCCTTTTTAAAAAGCGGACGCCTTTTCAAAAAGCGCTGCGACCGACACCTGGGCGACGTCAAGCGCCTTTCTAACAGTCCCCCAACTCTGTCTAAAGTGGAGTTTGGTCAAATGTTTCTAGAGTACAGTCCTAGTTGATATTTGACTGTGTGGGATATAAACTCTGCAGACAACTACATTTACTACTTAATTTTTAAGAATCATTCTTTAGATTGGGTAGGTACAGCCTTTGATTAGGTACACCCAATGCAAGTCTAAGTTATGATTGTACTGTACACAAGACTTCTAAGTATCACTAGATCAATGTCCATATTGTGTCTGAATTGTAAATTTAAACATCAAAGTTTGCCGTATGCTAAAGAAGACTTTGGAGTAGCTCAATGATCTGTAACAGTAACCTACAAATTGTGTTTTCTTGGCAGAATTCCTAAAAATAAAACAAAAATTTTAAACACCAACTCTGCTTGTGTTTACTGACGCAAACAGAGTTTGTGGAGTGAAGAGGAAGCTACAGAAACACTCTGCAAACACACTCCCACAGTGAATGAAACAAAGTAAACAAAGAAATAGTGGAGCAGGAGCTCCCGTCCATTGATGAAACAAACTGACATCTGAATGTAACTCCGGTACGAGAAGGCTAGAGCCTGTTTTCACTACAAATACAAAACATACTTTATTTACAAAAAGTTACCCATTAACCACAAGTAAAGTTACTGAAAATGATTGGATATGATATGTCAACAATGGCAATAATCATTGCAACCTTATTGGCTGACATTTTCAACCAAGAAATGCATACAAAAGAAACAAAACAACTTGTTTTCTTACAGATCACTATTTGGAAACAAGAGGTGTACAACACTTCAGTTTGGTAACAGAGGGTTCAGAAGGAGACCACAAACTAAGAAGGGCCTCCTGGGTCTGTGTTGCTTGGGTCAACCACATCTCTACACATTAACGGGACTGGCTACAGGCTGTGAATTTATTCAGTACGATTGGATCTTTATTCATAACACTACGATAAGAATCAAGATTATGAACAAACCATTCCCGGCATCCAAATACTGGACCAATTTTTCATGAGCAATATTTCTTCCCTCCACTGAGATATTTTGGTTTTTCCATGCAGAGAAATCTGGTGACATTAATTATCTACCAGACTTTATCAGAAACAATCTGGTAAGCTCTAGCAACACGGATAATACTTCAACATTTTGCTACAGATGATTGCAGCATCTTTCCGATTAAATACAATAAAATGCACAGAGAGAATTTAATTCAGGGGCATTCATGAAACATATTTGAAGTTGAAACCAAAGTAAAACATGTTTCCTTGCTTAAAAACATTATTTTTAAGAATACTAAACTGTTTTTGGCACAAAATAATGTGACCAATCCAGACGTGTAGACCATTGCCACAGCTAGCTTTAGTTTCTATGGAGATTCTTTGATAAGTGTTAAAATGTAGGGTTGCAAATGTTCAACCAAGCATATGTTCTGCAAAAAAAAAAAAAAAAAAAAAAGAATCAGTGTAGCCTGCAAGTTAAAAGTAGTGTTATGCAGAACTCCGTCAGAGGACCCATGGCCATGAGCACCACTTTCATCACAAATATCCCCCATTACGCAAAACTGTATTCTGCTCCATGACCGACAAGTCATTTAGTCATACTGACAAACCTGTCTCTAGGCTTCTTGACATACATCTTCAAGGTCAAATCTATTTTTAAGTTCATCCTTTCTTTAAAAGCATTTTCCAGTGCTTTTAAATGACACAAAATGGTTTAGTAATGGATACAAATCCTTGCATGAAAAAAGTAAATCAAGCATAAAAAAAGAAACCTTAAATTAAATCTGTCAAGAGCAATGCTTCAAAGCACAGACTCAGGCAGCTGAGATTTGTTTTGCTGTTGGTGACGACTCAACAGAATAACGATGGCCTTGAGGGACAATGAAGTTGTTTCTTTTCAAATTAAAAAGCAAGTTACTAAAGGAAACTTAGATTTTCCCAGAGAGATAAAGCTTTTGTGGATATGTAAGAGTTCATCACACCAAGACCACCAATGCAAGGCCTTGACTAAAGGTTATGCTGGAAAAGAACTGATTTGAGGTTACGGTTTCTTTACCTAGAAAGGTGATTCAGGTTCATACAACACGGGTTAAAAAGACCAGACAGAAAACATTCAAACAAAGATTGTCCATTGAGTAAGGACCATGCCATGACCTGATTTAGATACCCACTCAAAGGTTTAAACAGAGGTGCCGCTAGTCAACAGGCAAGGCAGGCAACTGCTTGGGTCCCAAGACAAGTAGGGGGCCCCTGAGGGCTCACAAACTTAAACAAAAGCAGTGGAACAAAATGTGCAATTTTTTCCCTTAGACGCCCCATCTGACAGCACTTCCTCACGTTGCCCTGCTAATGGTTGCATGCTTTTTTACTGTGAATACCGAAGTTAAAAAAAAAATTGAGAAATGACCCGTCCATAGGAGAGAAAAAGGAAAAAAAGAGGAAAAGGAGGAAGTGTCAGACACTAGCAGACATTATGATGATGAACGCTGGTTGGAGGGCCCCCCCAATTGATTCTTGCCTAGGGCCCCAAGAGACTCTAGAATATCCTGGCATGGTTAAAGTGCATCATCTTGTGCTGGCGTTGTTAAGCAGTGATATAGCTGCAAACAAACAAAGAATTGTGCGACTGAAAGGTAAATAAAACTGGATTCTTCTAAGAGATAAACACTGGTGAAAGTGAGGCATGGACAGTTATTTTCTATAAAATCAGAACTGAACAAAGTCGTCATACATTGTTACAGCAGTACAACACCCATCTAACTCCACAATCTGAGACAAACACAATGTCATAATCTCTTGATGAAAGCAGCATCAACAATAACTGAGCCAATGTAAATGGAGAATTTATGGCAGAGTACAGAACTGCATTCCACTCTACTTAATTTAATGTATATGCATATTTAATGCAACTATCACGTCATGCGCAATGAGAAAACGTCCTGAATTGGTTTATAATGAAACATACAACTTCCTTGCCCAACAGCAAAATAAGCGAGGAATTCGGAAAATGTGAGCTCTCTGTCCCATCAGATCCACAAATCTCAAACTCTAAATGAAAAACTAGAAGTACACAGTCATCATCATGAGTAATTATAAAAGGGGAAACTAAAAAGTCTTCACTCATCACATGAGCCTGACCTACTGCTCACTGCTGACGCACATTTAATGCTGACAGAGTGAGGTCAAGAGAGAGAGGGCGGCTGGGCAATCATATAGAGCGAGCCATGGGCGCCCAGTGACTTCAAAGTCCTGGGTCTATCAGAAAAGAATAATTCAAGTGTAGCTAAGTTTTTAGAGGAACAATTACCTTTCAGCTTTTCTAGATGCTCATTATTTGACCCCAAAACAAACAATTTCATTCAGCCATGTTGGGTAATGTTTTTAATAGTGAGAGTTTTTGACCCGTAACAGAATCAATAACCATGTTTTGTTCAACTAAAGAAGCCAGATGTCAGTCACGACAACCACAACGACTGAGTTACTGCAACATTAAAGTGTAAATATGAAATATTGTATGTTGCCTTAATCTCAGACTATTCTAAATGCAAGAACATAAAATCACTGTAGATGAATAAAAGCTGCCATGGCGAAAGGTGACCTAAAATATGTACCTGCCAAAGCGTGCATTTAGCACATGCTAAATCTGTTTTTTGTCTGCATTCAAGCCCATTCCAACAGATAAAGCAGGAATATGAATATATATGAAAGAGACAGGAGCACAGTCAGCTTCAATGAACCAGGAGGCTGCATAAAGGGCTGGTTTAAGACAAATAAGGATTTTATATTTTCACTGTGAGTCATCCAAAGCTACTCTTCACAAATCTCAGTATAAAAATATGGAGTGGGAAATTACCATCAATTTGGCATTTATTTAGCTATTGTTGATTTATTGCTGATCAAGTGCATAATGATTTCAGGTTTGTGTGTTAATGTATTTTTGGCATTTTGAGAGCACTCAAAATCTCTGCTATAAAGTTTCTGGGGAAGACCCTGAACTGAAATTAACAGAAACCAACACATGCCAAGTTAGGTTGGGAAAACATCTAAAACTCTTTAACAACCACATGATATAATAGTTTTCTGTAAACACAAAACATAGAAAAGGCCTGCAGAATGGAAAGCCACTGTAACAACAACTTAAGTAACAGGTCACGGATTGATATGTTCTTGTGTTTTGCGTCAAGTGTATTCTATGCGGTTAGCCTACTGTACGACTCCAGTGTCTCTAAAGACACCCATTGACTTGCTGTCTGGAAAACTGCACACCCTGCACCTTGTTCCAATCAGCACGATAACAGACTTCAATAGTAACCCGAGGTGTACAAACCCGTACCAGAGTATCTCCCTTTCCCTGCACTGTCAGAATTTTCAGCTGACAAACAAAGACTGAACTCTCAGTGCTGTACACTACTGCCAAATAATGAAGACCGAGTCTTCATCAGTTTGCCTCGGAAAATAATTCAACTGCTTCTGTCATTCTAAGGCCGTGTTCACACTTGACTTATTTTTTCAACTGCCAGCTCCTTTTTTTTTACATACAAGCCTATGGAAAAAGAAAAAAGTATGACGCCTTTTTAAAAAGCGGACGCCTTTTCAAAAAGCGCTGCGACCGACACCTGGGCGACGTCAAGCGCCTTTCTAACAGCTGACCAATCAGGACGAGTAGTAACCTACGTCACTAGTTACCGGTGCCCAAAAAGATGTCATGCACCCAAAAACGGCAAACGGCGTGTCCGCTCCGGTCTGTTAAGGGTCCGTGCACCCTCATCCGTCAACACCCACCGGCTGCGTTCTCAGCCGGACAGCTGGAGTACGGAGACAAATTAATTTCCACGGTAATTTTACAGATTCACTCGCGACAGCACGAGATAATACGATGTACGTGATATAAAACCTTATAAACACAAACAAACACAAACGGTTGTTTTTCTGAACCGTTAAAACAGTGTGTTTTATTCTGAAAATAAACCGGATGTTTTAATGTTGTATCGGTGTCTGACTTCCCGTCCCTTTTGTTCTTTTCTGTGCTAAATTGATACGTTGTGCTCCGGCCGGGTCCAGCACGGTTACACTGTAGGCTAAATCCCATTGTTAAGGTTACAGAACACTCGCGCATAAGCGCTCAAAAGGCGCTGAAGGCAGCGCTTTTATCTGAAAAAAGAAGTCCAGTGTGAACACGGCCTAAAAGGATTCTTTGCGTAGCTTTTTTGTTTTCGTTCTGCATAAATGATTGCAAGATTAATGCATGATGACAACATAAAGACAAATAAATAAGGACTTTGGAGCCAGATGGCAAAATCGTTCCTAAAATTGATGAAAGATGTGTACTTAAGTGAGACAAGTGTTCAAAAGGAAAACTGCACTTTAAGCAAACATTGAATTTTCAGTGTCATGAAGCTACTCATCTTTTAACCTGGCTAGAGAGCCATGGTAACTTATCTGGACACCTGAACTGTTCCAAAGAAGGTTATGTTCAACGCTCTGGATGTAAAAACAAAACCGTGTGAAAAGCGTCCCTTTTACCAATTCTACTCCTAGCAATAATTTTATACTAGCCATATGGATTCTCAGAACGGGGATTTGGATCCAACAATTCTCACATTAATGTTGAACTGTTCGGTATCGCATCCACGCTTCAATATACAACTCCACTGACCGATATGGGATTTTTGGGAACTGAAACATACATTGATTTTTGAAGGGGAAAAAAAAAAAAATCTGATAAAGTTATACCAGCCGATATCTTTCTAAGGTTTATGTTAGATCTGTATGGACAGATATACACATTTATCGCATTGATCCCTCAAATGCACTTTTGGAAAAGATATGTAGTGAAGACAAGATGGGTCTGTGAATTGGAAAGTAGCTGAGCATGTACGTGCATCACTACTTGACACTCTGGAGGGTGATGATGTTTTTTGTAATCCATGTAGCGCACTCAGTTGAAGAAAGAAAACTGCTAGTGTAATACTCAAAAGAAATGCTACTTGACTAGTGAATAAATTCACTTATAATTTTGATTAAATTAGCCAATACCAGTAGTCACTAGATATGCTAAAATCAGCCAATATTATCTGCTGGCCAATTAATTCTTGAGCATAATGTTTAAATAACCTGTATCTGGTTCAGGAGCTATACAATGCTGAGCTTTATAAAATAAGCATGCAGAATGCAGAGATCATTGAGATAAATTACAGTCATGGTAGGTAACTTTCATGTTTCCCAGTAGAATTCCTTTCTCTGTTAGTTTGAGGAAACAATCTCTCTAGTTTTTCCAATCTCATAGTTTAACAACCTCTTCCTCATAACAGAAAGGGGCCTCATGATGTCACTCTCTTTTGTGCAAAAGTAAAAGTCAAACGACACATCAAACACCCAATTTTATGAGAGAGTGCAGAGGAAGAAAGCCTGGGTTACCAGAGACAGTGATAACCACTGTTGTGATACCCATCATCTCTGACGGGCGTTTTAGGTTTTGTCAAGCAAGGGGGCAAAGGCAAAAAAAGCCTGTATATCTATAACTTTAAATCCCCCTGTTGAATCCAGTCACAGTGTATAGCTGTAGAGGATGTCTGGGTCCTTTTAGGCTGTATTGCGAAGAGTATGCAGATTTTGCAAAGTTTGCAATATTTAGATTTACAGTAATTGATGACATATTGTCTCTTATTCTCAAAACGTTCTAGGGCCTGACCAATATGAGATTTTTGGCGCCGATATCGATATTAAGGAGACCGCTATATTAGCCGACATCTTCCTTACTGTAGATCTATAGAGATAGCTATACATTTTTTGGCATTTATCCCTCAAAAGCAGTTATCAAACACAACTGGAAAGTAACTGTGCATGCATGTGCATCACCGCTTGACACTCAGTGATAATGCTTGTCGTAATCCATATAGCACACTGATGACAGCCGGAACAAGAAATGTTAGCGTAATACAATGAAACTCAAATTAAATGCTATTTTACCAGGGAATAAATCTACTAATATCAGCAAAACCCCAAAATCGGTCGATATTATCGGCTGGCCGTTAAATCGGTCAGGCTGCAAAACTCTCAATATGACCTAAATTAAATTTTTGAAACAAAGCATTTCAGAGTTTTTTTCCCTCACAGTGGTTCTACTGCAATACAGTCAATTTCTAGGTCAGTGTTACTCATGCAAATATGTTTCTCAAAGGTCTTAATTAACTTTAAAAGGCCGCTTATCTGAATACTACTATCATCTGGAGGCCTGAGCTTGAAATTACAGATTATTCCACATGATTATCATTCATCTGCTAGAACCGCTTGTAGGCTCAACAGGCATGGAGCTGCTGTGAACCGTCTACCTCCTAAAATAGTAAATCATTGTGGGCTATATAAATGCTGTCACACTGGAGGTCATGGTAATGTAATTTTCCCCAGTAACAGAAATGGTTGCAGTGTTCTCCCCCTCCTCCTCCCTCTGTCCACCACCCCGCCCACTTCAAGAAACAAGCGCACCCCACGCAGCCCACCCCCCCTCCTCTTATAGCAGAGGATCTGGGTCTAGCTTGGTATCACAGTAACCGTGGAGGAAAAATACATCCATTTTAATCAGGCCAGCGTCACTGCTGCTTGTGCTCTTGCCGCTATCTAATTTGCGTGACGTCTTGTTCAAATAGGCTCACACATGCTCAATCTGTGGGAGCGTAAATGTGTGTTTGGGTTTGGTTTGGAGACGAGAATGAAAAGGAGGTGTTGATGGTAGCGGTGTGGGTGTATGCTACAGGGAGTGTGTGCACATTACAAGCACTAGTTTTGATCCAATGTTTCCCCCAAAGGCCATTTTCCACGGTAGGTAGGCACTGAAGAGACTGAAATCTGTGCAAGACACACGCAGCCAAAACACAGCTCAGTGTTCCTCTCTGAGCTGTTCTATAATTCAGGCTGCATGAAAAACTAGTGCTGATTTGATTAGTAACTGCATTAATTAAATTACTCCACAGTCATGTAAATATTTTATGTACCTGGGGCAAGAAAAGTAAGCTTGACAATGTCAGAAAGAAGCACTGACTCAGATCTCAGAACTGCCAAACTACGCATCACACTTCTGCAATTCCATCTGTCAGCGAACAGCTCGTAAAACAAGCTTCAGTGGAAATGAACTTGGAGGTTTCCAATTGTTAAAGGTAGCCTATAAGGTGGGACACAACAAGCTCAAAATGTATTGATTTAAAATCAACTACAATGAAACCTGATCAATGAAAACCTGAGCCATGCATTTTACTCCATTTTATAGTCCTGGATGTCAACCGATTGCTGGTTCCAGATATATCAAATAAGAATAATTCAGGACTGCCACTACAACTAGATATTAAGTCTATTAAATATCATAATTTAAAAAAAGAATAACTACTCCTGAGACCAATAGGTGTCACAAATTAAAGCAATATAGTTTACTAATTTAGTTAGCTGATTTTGCAGAGGTACACTAAAGGCTGCTGTCTTAAACATCTCAATCAAGGAAAATGTATTATTATTATTATTGCCATCCAATCACCAGAGAGCACTTTACTGTCTGCTACATGTGCTACAGACAATGCAGAGATTAGCATGGAGTCGCAGTTCTGTTGTCGAAACTCCCATTGCCACAATTTTTATCAACATTAGCACGCGTTTTTCTGAATATTGTGTTATTTAAAAAGAAAATCATGTGTGTATGATAAAATATATTCAAATTCCAACATACAAATAGTATGCGGATATCCAATTATTAGGCCTAGAGCCACTACACAGTCTAATAGAACAAAAAATAAATAAAACTTAAATTTATTTTAGCTAGATTAATGTGTAAAGATTATTAATTTGAGTTATTAATCCATTTATAGAGCCCACTTTTCAGCACAATACTCTGTTTTGTTGTACATTCTTGATTTCAGAAGAGGTCCTTGGTTATGATATTTGATAGACATCTTCTCGTTTCGGCATTTTAAAGACTAAATGTAGATTTTATTTTTTTTAAATAGACTGACGTTTTTAAAATAAACTCGAAGCACTAATTGCACCACAGCAGTACAGGTCAATAATATTACCTTCACCTTAGCCAACGTGCTCATAATTAGTCCTTTATTAGGATCACCTGCGGTCATAATTGGCTGGTCAACCTTCTCCCTCCATGACTATGTTGTTACATATTGTCAGTTTTTCTTCCGCTTTATATCAATGCACTTTCCTCCCTGCTTATCTCTCGCTCTCTCTGTCGGCTCCCACTTCAGGAAAAATAAATAAATAAACAAAGCACTGAACCCGCTGGGGGTGGTGATGGCTGAGGAGAATCCCACAATGGGAGTGAATGAGAAATCAGGACACGCACAAACGCCAACGCGGTGCAAGAAGCACAGGTTTGATCCGTGAGTGCCGCTTGTTTTCAGGTCTAAATTAATTGACCGCAGTGCTAATTGGCCGTGAATGAGCAGCGACAAGCAGTTTCTGTACAGCAGGCAACACAAACTAAAAAGGGCCTCTCCATCCCCCCCACTTTCTCCCTTTCATCTTCGGATATTGAGCTAAAACACCCAGCCTTTAAGAATTAATCATTTAAAAAGGCTCAGGCGCTCATTGTGCCTTAATACAAAGCACAAAACAAGGAAGACACGTCCCGCTCCCACTCCCACGGACACGTTATTTCAGGGTTTCTGTGCTTTAGAAGAATCACACGGTTGATAAGCTCAAGGTGTAGCCAAGCACGGTTATGTCTTCAAGGAGCAGCCAAAGACAGGTGTGCAGCTCCGTAGTGTTAGCTAACCTCACCGTACACCCACACACAAACACACACACAATTACACGAACACACACATAATTAGACACACAACGGGTGAGAGACTTACCGTGGACGTTAATGCAATGCTGGAGACATATTAGCATCGGCAGCAGAAGACGTGTAGACGTGACCATTTCTCGCGGTGTAACGTACGGCTGCTAACTAAGCGCCCTCGCTCTCACACACACACATATACACACATATACACACACACACACACGCAGAGCAGAGCTGTTACCGGAGAGGAGCCGCCGTGAGAATGAAACGGAAACCACGCGTCTTTTACGCCTTTTGATCTCGTCCTACAACGACGCGACGCTGCTGGGGCCGTCCGGGCTCCCGTACTCTCCTCTCGACCTGAAATCCATTTCCTTAAATGTGACGGTAACGTCTCGGTGACCGGTTTGTTAGTGCTGCTTCACAGAGCCCGTCACAGCTGAGGATTTTTTTTTTCTCCTTCAGTCCGTCTTTGGCACAGTGTTAACCCTTTACTGTCCGCATGGAATAATTCAATAATAAAGGCCTGCATACAAACAGTCATGATCTAAAGAAAAGAGTTATTATGGAGGCATATCTATTTGTACATGTCAATCAATAATTCAATCAATGAACAGTGTAGTTGTTTTGTCATTACTGCACAGCTCTGGACTGCTCCCTATGTCAATACTGTCCATTTACATCTACCTCCAGCAAAGTATGTTGTATTTAATATTGTCATATTTAAGACTAGTAATGCTAAGTTAAATCCTGGTTGTATATATTCACATTCTTAGTTTTGATATTTTTAGTACTTATTTACTTTGTATTTAATATTATATTGTGTTTAGATTTGCTAACATTGTGTTTTTTACTCATATTGTGTGTTGGATAACCTGCTGCTGTAACGCCACAATTTCCCAGTTTGAGCTCAATAAAGTAAATCTATTCTATTCTATTCTATTACTTGTTTTGCTTGTCATCGTGGTTTTATGTAACTTTGTTTACCTATTTACCAACCAAAGGGACTAAAGATGGGAATTGGCCTGTGGCTATAATCTGGCATATTTACATGTTTAGGTTAAGTAATTTACACTGTCCCTATTTTAAATAAATAAATAATTATCTTAATTTGTTTAGCGCCAAATAACAAATTTTATCTCAAGACACTTTACAAAAGGTCAAGCGAAATACCTTACTCTTTGCTATATTATCTACAAATACCCAACATTAATCCATCATGAGCACTAAGCAACACATTACAGTTACAGTGGAGAGAATAAACCAGAAAATTCTGGTGCATAACTGCATGTCACAAACTGTTGCAAATATTATACAGTTTAAAAATATATTTTTTACACAACCTATCTTATGAAAAACATGGATAGCTATTTCCTTTTTTCACAGTAATGTAGGCCTATACTTCATATTTTATTATGTTATATTTGTCTGTGTGTTTTGTGTAAATATCTAAACATTTGTATTGCTATTGAAGCCAATAAACTAAACATAGGGATAGATAGATAGAAAATGAATCTGCAAGAAAAATATTTTTGCATATGCTGCAAAAGTGTGCAGCAGAATGCACTATAGGTGTAATGAAATATTGAATACTTGGCAGAGAGGTTGATAGAGGTCCAGATATGCATATACATCATGGGAGAAGTTATTGACTGTGTTAATATAGGCCTGTCACTGGACAGTCTGATTATACTAATAAAACCTGAAGCCTAAAGGTGCAGTCGATCAATGCAGTCAGTGGTGAGTGGTTCAATGCAAACTGAACATTTATCAAACAGCAGCTGCGTACTGTTCATCATTACGGAGCCAGAAGTAATTTTCTATTACCAGATTATTTTCTATTATGCTTTGTTTTCTGATTACTTTGGTTCATTATGAAACTGAAATCATGAATTGAACAGTAAACTGAGATGATACTTAACATTAGTGACCACTGTGACCCCCAGTGGTTTGACAGGATAAGGATTGCAAAATAAAATCCATAAATCAATGAAGACTTCCTGACTGTTCTGTCAACAAGGACTGGGATCTATATCTGTTCCCAAATACTATACCAATCTTTAAATGGCTTGTATTTTTATGAACAATGCTCCAGAAAGATCTTTTTATGGTCAAAACGATACAAGGCCAAGCCAAGATAATGAAATAAGGTAGTAGCAGTCCAGCAATCAAAATCCACACAGAAAACGTCATCTTACCTCGTTTAAACTATCATGATAGATTAATGGTTAATGGACTTGAGCTGGTCTTTTACACCACAGGTCACACCTACACATTTACACACTGATGGCTGAGGTTTCTATGTAGAGTGACCATACTAAATGAAGCCAATGAGGAAGTGTAAAGTCCTGCAGTTCGTCAAGTGTCCACTAGAGGCTGGCTCCAGGAACACTGGAAGTCACATACACACAACCATCCAGGAAGCCATTTTTACAACATAAATTAACACGAACAAATTAACAAAAACAAAATAGGTCTGATTAGTTATTGTACTCACTGGCACACACTGTACGGGGGTTGAATTTTTAAGAAACGGTTCTGTTTTGATTATATGAATGTGTTATCCATTGTTAGGCGTGTAGCTGACATGATTGAAAGGCGCAGTGTTATGGTTTGTCATAAGTCTTAACCCGCCTCAGCTCCAGCTCTTAGCTTGTCTCTTGAGTCCCCTGCTGTAACAGATGGATCATGTCACTCAGGCTTCATCTATTAATATTCAGAAGTTTAGGGTATTAACCAATCCCATTCAAACACATTCATATGCCATTGATGAAGCAGGGGGAGCCACTTGGGGTTAAGTGTCTTGCCCAAGAACACATGAGACATGTAGCTGCAGGAAGTAGGAATTGAACCCCTGACCTTTTGTTTAGGAGACGACAACTCTACCAACTGAGCCACAGACAACCCAGCAAGTGTGTCTTTGAATGTATCTTTTATTTGTAAACAGTCGAAGGAAAACGTCACAATTGCTTTTAGCTCATCAGTCAATAAATTGAAAATATTGAGGATCAATTGTGTCCTAATTATTGAGCCAAATTCTTAAAGCACCTTGCTTAAAAATCACCAAAGGTTGGGTTATGATGATTTTTTTTTGACATGAGCAGATGACTAAAGTTTCAAAGAGTGAAAACTACATTTTTGGAACCAAACCCAGCAAGTTAATTTCCCCCCCCCCCCTCCGCCTGTCTGACGCTATTTCTCCCCCATTTTGATCGCAGGGTTTTTGGAATTTGCGATCGGCTTTGTGCTGCCAGGTTTCAGAGGCTCTCGGAGTTCTTATCAGGGGATTGAACCTCATCCTCGGTGATGGCTGATGGCTGCTGATACACCCCAAGGCTCATTGTGTCCCAGATTTTTACATTCCCTGAGAAAAACACACACACAAACGACTCACTGTACAATTCAGTATGAGGCAGTTTTCAGATTTTTTTTTACTGTCAGTATCTCTTTCTTCCAGTCATTTCCAAACACACACATACACACACACACACACACACACACACACACACACACACACACACACACACACACACTAATTGGAGAAACCATGGTTGCGAACTTGATCTCTAAGAACTACATCTGTAGAAAATCCTTATTTGCACTCAATTGGCAAAGGATCTGAATTCAGAAAAAGACTCAGACAATCAATTCCTGTCAACTATTTCTCTTGGCAGAAAGCATCCACACTTTGAAGAAACAACAAGTTGATTTTGTATTTTTGCTTTGCCAACTTCAGGTTGCAACAGTCTGCCTTTAAAGATTTTTTTTTAAATTGAGCACACCATCTCTTGGTTTGTGAAATACTCTCTAATCAAACATGGCAGATAGATGTCACTGCAAATTGCCAACCAGCTCCAGACCCAAGGTGAACATTTACAGCACCAGATGTCTCCATCTAAGTTGCCCTCCCCCCCACATTAATGACACAACATTAATTGTTGTGACAGTGCTTCAATGTCAGCATCATGTGGGGACAGCAGAAGAAAGAGAAGATGTGGCCGTCCATGTACAGTAAGAGACTCCAGTGATTTACTTTACATTTTACAGAAATCTGTCAGCATTAAAAGAAGAAACACAGAAGCACTACTTCCATCTACCAGACGTGATCAAGTTTTATACCTTTTACAGTGAGGTCATAGAGTTGCCGTACAGAATTGTGAGAGATTGTGCCTGTGAGAGAGAATATATATGTGATATACTTTTTAAGAATACATTACCATTAAAACAAACAATGACATAAGCAGGCGTATCCCTTTCTCATACTGAAGTAGGACTTTAAAGAAGAGAGATCACACAATCAGTGTACCTACAGGAAGAAGAAAGGCAAGCTGACCTTTTGTGTAATAAAGCCATCACATCATCATTCATCCTGCCAGACTGAAACTGTGTTTTAAGACACATGTGAAGTCTTTAATTATAGCTAAAGAAATGTTTGGTGGGTAATCATCAAACTAAAGGAACTTATTTACAGATTGTCCTCAAAGTCAAGCCCAAAAGGAGTTTAGCTTTTCCTTTCCCTCTCATCGTGACAGAAACGACCCCGTGTGTTAAAAAGCACAGCATGAGAGCGTGATTTACAAGGCCGAGGCTTGCACACACAGCCGACAGATATCAACACTTCCTCAGTCCAAACAGCTTAATCCTCGTCTCACCAGGAAGCTTCAGGGACTCTCACTCACAGCTGATATTTAATCATGCCCAGATCTGGGCCACGTTTTTGAAGACGTTTGTAGCCAAAGGGGGAGCTTCTTTTATCGCTCTGTGACGGAGAACTGCTCGTCCACTCTCTTTATGATCTTTATTTTCTCCTCTGAGCCCTGAGAGAAGGCAGCAGAGACGGGGAAAAAATAGGATTTACTGTGATTAAATACCACATAATATTGTCCGAAAGGAGCTATAATCCTGTGAAGAATGGTTGCAATAATTAGTGCCGCATCATGGAAATATATATAAGTGATATAATTCACTTTAATAATTGTGAATGCAACTGCAGTCCCTCAGGCGTCTTCTTTGCAAGATGACTCAAACTTTGACATTTTAGAGTTTCCCATTTACCCACACAGACATCCATCCATTATCTATACTGCTTTTCCGATTCGGGGTCGCGGGGGGGCTAAAGCCTATCCCAGCTGTCATTGGATGAGAGGCGGGGTACAACCTGGACTGGTCACCAGTCAATCACAGGACATATAGAGATTGTCAACCAGCCACACTCACATTCACACATACTGGCAATTAAGAGTCACCAGTTAACCTAACGAGGAGCACGTCTCTGACTGTGGGAGGAAGCCGGAGTACCCACAGATAATCCATGCATGCACAGGGAGAACATGCAAACACACAGATAGGCTCCTGTCAGACGGGGATTCTAACCATGAACCTCTTCACTGTGAGGCAACAGCGCTGATTAAAAAAGAACAGAGACAGTGACATGCCTGTAGCCAGATGATGAATGGAACGCCTACATGTGGAGTTACATATTAATGTGAACTTCTGCATGGTCGTTCAGCACCACAGACAGCGACAACCAAAGCTGCTGATCCTGTAACCTCTGGGTTGTCGGTCGATTATTTACTGAAAAACTTAATGTTGAGAGAAGTGACAGTTGTAGTAAAGTTTGATGTCAGTTCTGTGATCAACCAAAAAGACTAAACTGAACCATCACCTGGCACATCTGGAATATACACTATCCTGACGGTAACCTGCTTTACTACCTCTATGAAAAGGTATGCAATAGAGGAAGAGGCATTGGTTTATTAATAATTGATTACTAAAATAAAGATGATCAGTTTACTCTTTGATTGACCTGTTTCCTTTCTTTGACACACTTTCATCTTTGATAAACAAATCCACAATTATTTTTAACTTTACTTTACTCAATTATAAAGCTTTGAATTCCACCATACCACACTGCACCACTAGATGGCATCATTGCTCAATGTCGCACAGATAATATAGGTTTATAGAATTAGTAACTAGGGGCGGGGTTACACCCTGGACTATTCACCAGCCAATCACAGGGCTGACATATAGAGACAAACAACCAGACACACTCACATTAGTATTTTCTTGGTTTTTGTATCATCAAAAAAACGAATTACAATTAATCAATCAAAAAATAATACTCCATCCATCCTTTGACATTGTTGTGTCTCACTCATAAACAATGTGATTGTTTTTCTGTACATGACTCGACTCTAAGAGCAACGACCACAGCGTTAGAGACAGAGACATGTAAAAGAAGACACAGCAGCAGGAGTCAGAGTAAGATTTGAACATAAATTTGTTTTAATAAAATATATTTACATTTTATACAGGCTTGTTTTTACAGTACATACAGCATTTACATATAAATATAGAGCGCTATCTCCAGCGCTGTGAAATCTGCGTCTGCAGAAGTTTGCAGGTTAATACAAACAGAAATGTTTGATATGTTACACAAGTTAGTTAGGTCTTATTAAATCATGGATATATAGTATACCTTTTTTTTTAAAAGAAAAGTCCCCTTAAAACCAAATCAACAGCTATTTCTATCTTCTTCTAACGCTGTTTATAATACATGTTAAAAAGATCATTCCCCCGCCGTCTTCTCAGCGGAGGCATTAACCCTTTGCACCTTTAGGACTCTGAGTCTTGAAAAGAAAGACAACAAAGATGTCCACTTCAAAAGTGAAAAGCAGAGATTCTTAAGGCACAAAGTCTGAACAAGAGGCTGACAGTTTGTTATAACATAAAGACGTTGCTGCAGGCTTCTCTGTCTTTGAAACTTAATTCTTTGTTTGTCTGTGTGTCACTTGATCCTGAAACTGACCACATTTAAATCATCCTGAGGTCAAATCTGTCCTCATCCCTTTCTAAATCCCTTTTCTCTATGTTAGTTCAAGTCCATGCACATTTGTTGTTGCTGTTGTTTTTGAAGGCACATCTTTCTGCACATTATCTTTGTACTTTTGTATATCTGTATTTGTATTTTAAATTCTTATATATTTTATTAAACTATTGCAGTTTGCACCATGGTTTGAATACAGTGTCCAGTATGTAAGGCAGAAAAGGAAAAAAAAAACGACCTTGCCTTCATCACTGCACACCTGTGGTGACTGCAGCAATAACTACTCTCCTTGTCTCATTGTGTCGCCACGCCCTGAAGAAGGCTCAGGCCGATATGTGTTTGTTTTTGTCTTACATTGTCCTCCACTTTTTTGAAGTCTTCCCTTCCATGAGCACCGGTGGTTTTGAGGGATACCAGAAGCGCTCCTGTTGTCTCTCTCTCTCAGCAGAAGCTCTGTGTCCCTGTGTAAGGCGCCTGCAGGCAGAGTGAGCCGTGGTGAGGAAGAGGATGGCTGTAGTAGTGTTCAATAAGCGCTGACAGATTGGGGAAGGTCATTTCACTGTCCAGGAAAATAAGTCCACCCTACCATGAAAAAATGACAGATAGTATTTAGTTAGTTGTTTTTTAATGATTTCTTCACATTGAGATGCCGAAATAGAATTCAGAGCAGCCGGTTTCTTACCTCCTCAAACAGACGGTAATTTCTGGCTTTGCTTATACCGATATCCCAAACCACCAGCACCTGGAACAACAAGCCAAAATGATTTGATTTAATGTTTCTTCAACAAGACAAAGTCAGTAGTACTCAACAGAAAACTTAAACAAATCAGTGCAATGAGGAAAATACATGGCCTCCTCTGAATCCACTGAAAATGCAAAGATAACTAAAATCTCGAGACAGAAAAAATAAATAAAGTACAAAAATGAAACAAAGCTTTTCATCTATTTTTCTGTGTCTGCCAGTCAGTCAGTGTCTCTCTCTCTGTCTGTCTCCCCCTCAGTCTCAGCAGATATCTGTTCAACATCAGTCTGGTTCTGCTCGAGGTTTCTGCCTGCTAACAGGGTTTTCTTTGCTGCTGTTGCCATGGTTTCCAAGTGTTTTAACTCATGGTGGATTAATGTTGGGTCTCTCTAAACAATGAAACAAAGAGTACAATCCTGCTTCGTATGTAAAGTGTCATGCTAAAGACACAAAGTTTCTGCAGTGGAGGAGTGGACACTACACTTCTGAAGTCACAGACTAAAGAGTTTTATATATTTGATTTTGTGTGTTTACCTTCGACGTCTTTGTCCCTGAGTTCCGGATGCAGTACAGACCGTCCTGTGGATAGATGTTGCTCTCTTTGAACAACCTGCAGGAACAAGCGTCATCACAGGATACAGGTTATCAATAAAGACACTTTAACACAGACAAGCTTAATATCTGCATATAAGAACAGCAATATGTAGCAGATGTTTGTTTCTTCATGTAGTAATTCTACTGTAAGCTCTACACTGGTGTTGATAAAACACATGTCACTGCATTTCAGCCACCAGAGGGCAGCACAGCTTTAAAGGCATATTTCAGGTACAGCTCTATATCTAATAAAAGTTCACATACTTTTCTACTAAGCTGGTTTCAGTTGTGTCAACGTACACAGAGTCTGGCAGCTGCACCTACAGAGAGAAACACAAAGTTATACAAAGTGTACATAACTAAGTTATAGCACTGATACTGTCTCAAAAGGAGGAGAAATGTTCTCAGGAGTAATCATTTGAAAAGATCACATAAGTAAGTTTGAGAAATTCCTGTTTGTTGATGTTTTTCTTAAATATTTGAAGACAAAATGTGAGAGTCGCTGAAAATGTAGGCAGGACCTGAACAATTTCAGATAAATAAACATTTTGGAAAATTAGGAGTGTGACTTCACAGCTCAGACTGAGTTATAAACCATCAAACCATCGGGGTGACTGGAGCAGAAAACAGCTCGGACAAGAATGTCATGATTGTAGTCTGACATTGGATTTTTCTAATTCAATAAGATCACTTGTGAGATCATTTGGTCGATGAACAACTTAACACAAAATACACTTTAAATACAGAATATCTTAAAAAAAACACAACTGCTCTGTGATCATCTGTGCAGTGTATGCAGCTTTCCAACAGTCTGAGTGAAGTTAAATGAGCAGAAGAGCTTCTTACACTGCAAAAAACTCAAATGTAAGAAAGTCTATTTGTCCCATTTCTTCTCAAACTGATCAAATTACACTCAATATAAGCTTCATTTACCTAATAAGACAAAAAATAACATCTCATTTCAAGATATAAAAAGCAAAAAATAAGGACTGGATTGCTTGTAATAAATACAAATAAATAATGTGACAATGGTTGTTGAGCATCTTGAACTGAGATGTCCTATCTGAATCAGTCAGTTCATCTCTTTTCAAGAAACTGAGCAAGTAAACCTTTCATTCCCCACTGGCAGATTTTTTTTACTTTTATATCTTGAAATACGATTTTTATCTGTACTCTATGTCGCTAAAAATAAGTGTTATGAGATATTTTTTATTTTTTGATACACTCACTCAGTTTGCCTCAGTTTTTGCAGTGTAGGTGGTTTCCAGCGACATCTATTCACCTATTTCCCAACCCCCCATCTATTCATTTAGTTAGAGGCGTGTAGTGGTAATATCAGATATCACTTTAGCATCTCTTACGTTCTCATAGTCGTCGTCAGAGTTGCTTTTCGACGAGTGTTGTTTCTTCCTGCTCTCTGTGGGCGTTTCCTCTCCCAATGATCTGAAACTCTGTCCGTCTGGCGATGCTCTTCTAGAGGGAAAATAAGCATCAGTGAGCTCTTGCAGAGGACACTTTTTCTGCCGAGTGTTCTGTGTTTGATGTTTTATTCAAACTTACTGAATTGGGGTTCCTGGCGGCTTGGACTTGGCTGCAGGCAGCGGAGGTTTGGCAGTTGGTGGGGGAGGTTTAGGTATAGCTGGCCTGTTGTGAAGTCCAGTTTTAAGAAGAGGAGACAACGGAGGGGTACTTAAGGATGTCAGGGAGTTTAACATAACAGGGTGAAGAGACGACCCCCCAGTTTTGGCCACATGGGAAGGCGGTAGGCTTGGCTTGCTGCGGAGGTTAATTGTCACCCCTTGATGGTTGTTGCTTTGTGATTGGCTCCCTGCTGCAGGAAGGTAACAGAAGGCGGGACCATTTTGAGGCCCCCAGTCTTTCTTGTCCATCACGGGCTCCCCCATGGAGGTGGTCCTGCTCTGAAGAGTTCTCTTTGGATTAGGGGGAGGTGGAGGTGGCGGGCAGGAAGAGACGGTCTTGTGCAGGTGGGGAGCAAAGGGGAGAGGGGGAGGCGGACCTTTGTTGGGGTCTTTTAGTGTGGAGGGAGGTGAGACAGAGGGCAGAGACTTTTTGGGGAACGGGCTGGTTGGGATTCTGTGTAGGGGTGGGACTGGAGGAGGTGCTCCTTTGTGGAAGCCTGGACTGAATTCTTGACGGAGCTGGAAGGTTGCCGGCACCGGAGGAGGAGGGTAGGAGGGGGGCGGTCCTGTGGGTCGACCTGAAGAGACTAAAATAATACGCAAATAAATATAAGTCTACACAGAACTAAAATCAAAACCAATACACTAGAGGATTTGGAAAATCATTACAAGACTTCTTGTAAATCTGACTCTATTGCACAGGAAATGAAGCAGCTCCATATTCTTTCAGGATATAAATGCTGCGGTGTGTGTTGCTGTTACTTTCATTATAAGAGACCATATATAAGTCATCTTAAATATGTGTGTGTGTGTGTGTGTGTGTGTGTGGGGGGGGGGGGGGAATCACCTGTAGATGTTGGGGAACAGTCACTGTCTGGCTGTAGATAGTCTTCCTCGTCGTCATCATCATCCTCACCATAATCTACAAACAGAAAAGAGGTTCCAGCGTTTAACATCACACCAGTGTAGCATGTTGGTTATTTGAATCGTGTTCACTGACTGAGGTCTTCTTACCGTCGTCTGTGTTGTCCACGGGGTGTTTGATATCCATGGGCCTCTCAATCGAGCCATAGAAACTGTCAGCATCTGAATCCGAGTCGCTATGGCAACAGAGACAATGTCACCATGAATACATCACTCTCAGGAAAACAATTAAAATAAACAAGTTTGAGCAGAGTTTTTTTTTTTACTGCAACAAGGACCTCAACCTCTGCACATGGGCTGCATGACATAACCGTTGGCCTTCAGCTTAAATGTTTCCTTATCAAAAAAGTAGGGATGTTCTTTGGCTCAGAGTTTGAACGAAATAAATTAAACTGCAAATCTTTTTAACAAGTACAAAGTCCACACTCTGCCTCCTAAACCACAGCAGCCCCACTTTAGTACTGCCACTAGGCTTTTAAATAAAATGGAGATTTGACCTCATTCCCTACAGATATAGTTTTTACACTTTTAAAATAATACATATCAAAGTGAAAGTTAGGGGCTAGAGCAGGACGTTAGTTTTGTGTAAGTAAACACATCTCCCATGAGAAGAGGCTCCTTTGGCCAGGCAGAGACTCTGTAATGAAAAGCTGCTCAATGTCTCCTTCCCTGATGACAGGATGTGATCTGAATACACAAAAACTACAGCCTGTTAAAGATATGTGCTCAAAAACAAGAGGCCATTTTAATTGGCTGTATAAATAATTAATCAGCCTGCAGAATTAGTTTCTGGCTGGGAAAAGCTTTAAGAGGGGGAAAAGTCGGGCTGAAGCGACCTGAAATAATGAGTTTGAAAAAGTTCTGTCAAACGTTAAAAGTGAACAAGGTCACAGTGATGAAGGCTGTTTGTTGGCTGCACAACCAAAAACACTTACAGAGCTTAGGTTTTTTTCTCTCTCTCTTGAAAGAAACACTTTCAGATGTTTTAACTTTTTTGGGGGGGGGATTTTCATGCCTTCAGTTATAGACAGGACAGTGGATAGAGTCGAAATTGGGGAGAGAATGAGAGAGAGAGAGACTAAATGGGGATTGACAAGTGGGAAAAGGAGCCACAGGTCGGATTTGAACCCTGACCACCCGCTTAGAGTACTACAGCCTCTGTACATGAGGCGCACGCACTAACCACTGGGCTACCAGCGTCCCAGAGGTGTTACCTTTTTGTAATATTAGCATTACAATTATTTATATACAGTACATAAGAAATTCTGTTCATACATCATAATGTACACAATCGCATGATTTAATTTGCTGAAGTTACCTTGAGAAGAGGCACTCATTTCTGTCATTATAGTAATCAATCTCCCTCCGCAGGAATCGCATCCATTTCTGTAAACACAATAAAAAAACATAAAGTAGGTATTTTGCTTTCCTCTCTGATCAGTGACTTGTTAAGGTGTCTTTCATACGCTTTCTGAAAAGGCGATTATGATGAAACTGTTCTCCGGACCGAGGTTTGAGCTAAATTTTGCGAGTGGTTACAGCCTATGTATGTATATATGCACACAGGTCTGAGAGTGTGCGAGCAGAGTGTGTGTGTGGTTGTTCTCACCCTCCTCTCGTCCTCGCTGGCTGCAGAGAAAAACCACGTCCTGTGTTTCTTACTATAGTGCACGATCTTAAAAGGAAACACGTTACTGGACGTCGTCTCCTCTGCCGCTCTCATCACTCTGTGGAAGGAGAGGAGACATCTCATGGGTGGAAATATTTACATCTACGAGGGAGAATATGAACATTTCTGCAGCTTTGGGAGCTTTTGTCGCTCTGCAAATTCTACCTTGCACTGTGGCCTAAATATCATCTTTACATCATCTGTGTGTAAACATTTTAATGAGAGGCAAACAGCTACGAGCCTGTGGTGAAAGTGTCTCATACTATAAAGCCCCGTCTGTAAAGAGGAGGCCACCCACAAGCTTCACGCTCATGAGAGAAGTGACAAAGATGTTAGAGTGTACTCTAAGTCAAGTGAATTCACCATATGTAGTCTCCCAACAGAAATTACAAAATGTCATAATTCAGAGTGAGTGAAGACACTGACACTCTAAAAAGTTTGCAGTTATTTAAGCTTAAAACGGTGGTATGCATACTGTGAAATTGGTAATATAAAAAAATACAACATTGCTAATTTACCTGTTGTAGCCGTTGAGAGAGAACGCCCCCTGTGGTGCAGGAGAGGTACTGCTCTTAAAGTAGTACACACAGCCTTTGTGGATGATGGTGTACCTGAGTGGCCCTGCAAAACAAGCACAAGACTTTAAACATTTTCATGTGCAAACTAATTAAAATGGAGACAAGTGTAAACATTTGAATAATTAATCTTTAATTTTATACTTGATCAAATTGTAAAGGTTGATGAATCAATGAAGAGAATATGGAGTTTATGGCAGACATGTCTAACTCACATTTCATGAGGCTGAACTGGCTGCCGCCCTTCTTGTGGAGGTATCCCGCATTTGAAACTCCTCCTGGCATGGTCAGTAGGTTCTGAGCCCCGATGGCTCGCATCGGCACCGGCCAGCACACCTCTGGAGACGACATGGTTCTACCAGAGAGGAAAGAAGAAGAGAGAGGAGAGAATTATTCAATCACTGTATGTACTGATGTACCAGATGATTTAAACCCAGCATCTCTGTTACCAAACCTGCTTAATACCCAGCTAACATTTAAAACCTTTTTAAACTACATCATCTTTTCAGCTCATGCAGAGAACAAACAAACACTGTGAATCAACACACATCATCATTTGTCGGATACAAAGGCTTGCTCTCATTAAAGAGATCCTTTCTGCTCAAAAACCCTCTGTTTCTGTAAAATACGATTCTTCTGAAATTCATGAAGGAGTTTTGTTGGCACTACAAATGGAGAAGCTGCTTAAAGGCTCTAATCTGCAAACACATTATGCAAACTTGTTAAAGATACAAATATGATAAATTTTGCCACTTTTAAATCCAAGATGAAAACCAGGTCTTCGGGGCCGTCTGTAGCATGGTGGTCAGTGTGCGCTCCCAAAGTACGGATATCGAGTCCTCCAAGCGGGCGACCCAGGTTCGAATCTGACCTGACCTGTTGCTCTTTTCCTGAGCTTCATTCCCCCAAGTTTTCTCTCCTTGATTTCCGACTCTATCGATCTGTCCTACCTCTTAAATAAAGTCACAAAAAGCCCCAAAATAACAAACCTTTAAAAACCAAGTCTTTTCCACCTTTCAAATCTAATCCCTGTTTCCCTGTTTAACTTGATATATTCAAATGTGATTCAAATGTTTTTGCTTCTAAATTGCCTGGGTTTGAAATGTGCTGAATAAGGTTGCCATCTTTGGCCTTCATCCTCCAGAAATTGTAAATCTGTCAGCCAGTGGTTCAGGTGCTGCCTACCTCCTGTTGAGCCTTCTGTTGATGCTCTGAAAAGCCGCGCTCTCCCTCAGCAGGCTAACTGTGGAGGCTAACACTGTGGATGCTAACACCGGCACTACATCCATGAGAGAAAAGTCAAACCGGCGTGCCACTGATCTTTACTGTCTGTCCTCAGCGGGCTCACTGTCGCGTCTCATCAGATCAGAACTCAGAAGGATTTGTCCGTCAGGGTTTTTCAGCCTCCTCAGATCACACTCGCTTTGATTTCACTCTCTGATGCTCTCTCGGTTTCTGCTGATCTCTCTCTCTCTCTCTCTCTCTCTCTCTCTCTCTCTCTGGCTGCCTTTGTTGATTTATATCTCTCTCGTCTTTCCTCACAAATAAACACATTCAACTGGAGATAGTGGAGCTACACACACATTTGTCCTGACAGGAAATATGTAATGTTCATTTTCTGGGGTTCAAGGCTTCATGTAAAAAATATGTGTGTGTGTGTGTGTGTGTGTGTGTGTGTGTGCATGTGAGTGTGTGTGTGTGGGGTGTTTGCCCAAGAGAGAGAAGAAGTCACATTTAACATCCCAGTGAAGTGCTTCATCATCTAATGTGTTTATGTGTAACTTCCAGTCTATCAGCAGCATCTACTGACCTCAGAGGGAGTGTGTGTGTGTGTGTGTGTGTGTGTGTGTGTGTGTGTGTGTGTGTGTGTTTGTGTATAAGTGTGTAAAGTCCAGGAAGGAGGAACTCCATATTTACCAGGATTTCTTGTAAAAATCTTCTCTCCCTCTCTCTCTCTCTCTCCCTCTCTCTCTCTCTCTCTCTCTCTCTCTCTCTGAGGTAAACAGGAATGCTGGGATGGCTCTTGGTCTACTCACTTTACTGAAATAGATCTGTCTTTTAAAGAACCTTTAAGTCTGAAGTGAGAGTGAGGAGAGCTGATGAAAAAAAATGGAGGCAAAAAACTTGTGTAAGACGCAATAAATCAGCAGGGTGGATCAGCTGCATGTTACTGACCTCCGAGTGCCCCTGTGTGTGTCTGTGTGTGTGTGTGTGTGTGTGTGTGTGTGTGTGTGTGTGTGTGTGAAGGCCTTGAAGGTCAGTCAAAGGCTATCATGCAGTTTGTTCTTGTGATCATCAAATATAAAGTTAACTGATAAGCAGCAAACGCATACCGCACCAGACACATCCAGGCAAACTGAGAGATAACAGGCAACTCTGAAGTCAACTAAACCTCATCTCAGTCTGAGTGAGGTCAAAGTTCAGCAGCTGCTTATCACGCACGGAAAGATTTCCTGAAGTCCTCGTTCACAGCAGAACTAAAACAACACGGCGGCTCCATGACTCGCTGGCACTCAGGCTTTTTATTTATTTTTACAGGACAATTCTTAAAACTGTTCATTTAGCAGCAGAAAGAGAAAGAAAGGACAAACTGGTACTTCAACATTTTACCATTCAAACCTGAGAGATCACCTTCAATTCAACTTGAACTGAAATTGTATAACTTTGTTCTAACAGCTAGGGTGGTAAATTCTATGAAATTAAGTGAGTAAGTAAATGTATTTATATATATAGCAGCTTCCAAGAGCAGACGTGACAAAGTGCTTTAAAAGAGAAATACAGATGATTAACAAACATAAACGGATCAATCGAAGACAAGTCTAAACAAAGTGGAGTTCACAGCACCCAATCCAGTGGGAACAACAATCCTCACACGCTGGTGTTGTGCAGATTTAAACGGTTCTTTGATATACAGTAAGCAGGTGCTTGATCATGCAGTTCTCTAAAAAAATCACAAGAACTTTAAACTGGATCCTCAAATGAATGGGAAGCCAGTGGAGAGACGTGAAGGAGGAACACCTGGAGCAGCAGGGACCTTGAGACTGGCATCACACAGAGCAGACTAACATGGAAACATCTGGAGAAGAAGATCAGGATAGAAGACTCTGGCAGACTGCGGTCAACGGCCTACATTATCCTCCATAAAGGAGAGATAGACGTCAGCAGTGCAAAGACTCAAGGACTGGAGTTAACATGAGAGGAGATTATATAAACAGCTTAGCAGCAGCATTTTGGCCCACTTGTTGGCGGTTCAACGATGTGAGGCTAAGACGTGTAAAAGAGAATGATCAAGTCTTATTAAAAAAAAGGACATGAATTATCATCTCTAGCTCAGCTCTGACCTGAGTTTCACTGTGATGGTAAAAAGAGGAGCAGAACAAACTGTTTACATGCTGGTCCAGGCTCAAAGCAGGACCCATCTGAACTCCTAGGTTACAATGGGCAGGTTTAAGAACAGAAGAAAGAAGAAGAAAAACCCACAGACATCTTTCCACCTCAGGTACAACATACAGAAAGAAACCATAGATATTTGATATTTACTCATATCTGTCAATTGTGTCTAGACTGGATCAAAAGTTAGGTTCAGATAGCATTTCCAATATGGCACCTGCTATTCTTGGGCTGTACAACACCTCTCCAGGAACCAATGGATGATGTCACTGAGATTACACCCAACGTCTTGTGCAGTCTGCGGTCTGTTGATGTACTTCCCAAACCAAAAAAAGCTTTATTCCCAAAATCTTCACTGCTCAAACTCAAGTTTCATGTGATGCAATGAGGTCACTTCTTCTTTAAATCAGAGGAAATGATGAATGAAACAGTAGAATACAAACTGTGGCTCAAACTGTGAGTCGTCACCTCTCAACCAAAAGGTTGAGGTTTCAATCCCCAGCTGAGCAACATGTCCGTTGTGTCCTTGGGCAAGACACTTAACCCTGAATTGCTTCAGTGGTGATGTATGAATGGGATTAGATACTTTTGATGATACTACATAGCAATCACTACCATCAGTGTGTGAATGTGTAGGTGTGACATGTAGTGTAAAAGAGCTTTGAGTAGTCGGAAGACAAGAAAAGCGCTATATAAGCTCAAGTCCAATCACCAAACTTGCTCAGTCAGCAGGTTGCAGGATTTTCGGGAATTGAAGCCTCAATTTATACTTCACTCAGGGAACTTGTATTTTTCCTTCCATCACTTTCATCAAAAGAAAACTCAAGAAGTATGATCAGTACTCTAATGGTCTCTTTAAATACAATCTGGTTTGTTGGTGCTGAATTCAAATGACCATTGTGTGACATTTAGAGGGATCTGGTTACAGAAATAGATTGAACACGAGTGTATGATCTAATCATCTGAAATAAATAACTAAAGGCGTGTACCACCTTCTCAACCCTCGAATGGATTTTTTTTTTAAAGTTCACCATCTTGAACTCGGCCGTCATTTGTGAGGCTGAGATGCTAATCAGAGAGCAGCTGTTTGTCAGGAAGGGAAGCACAGGAGCTGCTCACATACCAGACTCCTTCAGACATATTTCCTCTCTGGACGGACAAACACACACACACACACACACACACACACACACACACACACACACACACACACACTGTAAAACAATGTAACAGAGCTTTCCAGTGATGGAAACTGGAAGATTATAACTAAATGTATTAAACTAAAAGCACAGATAAGAGCCTCAAAGTTAAGAAAAACCTTTTTAAAAAGCCACAGCAAAAAAAAGAAAAAAAGACTACATCTCAGACATGGTTTATGTGAAGACAAACCAGCAGCCTGTCTCTCACAGATAAGGAGAGCTGCATTCAACCAGAACAAAGTGACCACAGCAGACGGACCGACAGCTTACCATTCAAACTGAAACTGAAAGCAGAGCAGCAGCAGCGACATGAAAACCCCCCTGATGAATCATCATGGGACTAAATCCCTGTTACATTTCCTCATGACAACATGGCAGTAACAGGGAAGTACAAGAGTACAAGCATTTCTTAAAAAATGAAAAAACACTGCAGTGTATGGATGTTATGAAAGCGATCGGATTTACTCTAAGGTTCTGATTTCAAATGTAAAGGTGGTGTTTACGTCCATGTTTAGAAAGTGTTCCCTAAGTCCCCTAAATCAATAGTATAATGAGATTTAACATGAAATTCAAACCAAGCCAAATTAATTTTTAGTTTTATTTCAATTTTTCTTACTGTAAAATTTTTAAGAAAAATAATACTGGGTCACAACAAAAAACAGGAGGGAATTTAAAATTGTAAATTTACACCAGACTGAAAAGTAGACTGTGTACAAAATCAGGATCTCGCTAAAGAAATTAAATTACAAATAAAAAACATGATCTTGTTTTGTAAGAAGCAGGATCTTAAGGACTTGCCCTTAAATGGGGATGGGCAGTTTTGTTGTTGTTGAAGTTTTACGGTAATTTAACATTGATGCAACTTCCTGACCAACACAGCAAATCAGATCATTGATGAGTCAGCTGATTATTAACACAGTAAGTCAGTAATGTTAGATGTTTACAATGTCAGCAGTATGATTCTCAGCACGCAGGCCAGGAGAGACTTTGTTCACCCTTTCCCCTGTAAGAGTCTCCTCCTGCTTTTCATCGACACAATGAGCACAGGGCAGGATAAGTGAGAGAGAGTTAAACTCACTCTTCTTCATTGTACAAAGGTGAAAGTTACTGTATGAGGGTTTACTCTGAACTCAATTCATTCATTCATTCTCTTTTTGTGCTCTGAACCTGAAATGAGAGCAGAGAACACTCTTATTTCTCTTGGACGAATTAAGATGATGATCTTAAACTATCTCACCTCAGTATACGATTGTTTTCACTGAGTGCTCTCCTTGTTTGGCTTTGGTTTTAATTCTGCTCTTTGTATCTTAACATCATTGCAAATTATGGAAAACTCAATGATTTAAATAAAGGTTTAAATAAAGGTTTGAATAAATCAATTATTAAAAAAATGGAACTGACTGAGGATAAAAGCGGCTAGAACAGGCAGAAACAGAGAGCCAATGAAAACACCATCAACCTTTGGTCCTTATGCAACAGATGGCGAGAAGTGTACTTTTTTTAAGGATTTTAAAATACTGCTATACTGTGTTTTAAGAGCAACTTCATTAATTCCCCCTGGGATTAATGAAGTATTTCTGATTCTGATTCTGAAGTTGCCCTTGTCTGTAATAGGTGAGTAATAAAATACTGTGACAGTGCCAGGTAAAGTCCAAGAGTCACGACTCGCTTCTTAAGTCACATTCATGTTGATCTGGCTGTTCAGACAAACACTTCTAAAACATCTAATAACCTTTCGCTTCAATGACAAATAACTGTTACTAAGCAACCAAATCTGCGATCTGCGAGCCATCTGAGATGGTGTGACAGATTTCAGCTGCTGCCAGTTGTTAGCTACTAAAATGTTATGTGGCCAACCAGAGCTGTTGCTAAGCAGTGGGAACAGTTTTTGTAGTACGCTCAGATGCTTAAGCTTCTTGAAGATGCTTCTTTAAGCCTCCTCAAGACAAGCAAAAAAATACACTACCCTAGGCATATGGAAAGGTCAGACCACATTAACAGGTGCAGATAATACAGAGAAATGTCCGTCCTGCTCAGGAAACAGACTCCGTCATACAGAGCTAAGGTTTTTTACCTACAGCTTGCTTCCTGTTCCCCTCAGTGACGACCGACCGCAGACATTCCGACACCAGCACAGCTTCACATTTTAGAGTTTAACACGTAGGTGTAAATTCATGAATAGAGTGTTGGTAGGTTTCAGATGTGGACTCTAGAGTGTTAACACCTCCACTTTGTTATTTTTGTCCGGATGAATGATTAATAGAGATGCATGTGCGCAACACAGACGGCGCTGAGAGAAAAGCTCAGCCTCACACCCAAGGGAAGGGCAGGAGGACCAGCTCTAAGGACGCTAAAGCATTTAGGATTCATAAGCTTTCATCACAAGGAGACTTCTTTTGTTGTCATGATTTCATGGATACTCTGGCTAAAAAGACGTGTTTTTATTTGTGTTGAAGCCCTGGAATAAGGCCGTTTGATTGTATTTATGATGTTTTATCTCCTTTTTTTACTGTTATCTTTTGTCTTTTTTCTTTGGTATCATTGCAAAGTTTGGGGTAGAAGTCCCCCATGGCAAAAGTCTGATTAGTGAGGGCGCCGGATAGCCTATAGCCAAAATGTACAGAGGCTGCAGTCCTCGTCGCAGGGGGCCGAGGGCGGCCTTGGCCCTTTGCTGCATGTCATCCCCCCCACTCTCTCCTCCCAGAGTTTCCTGTCTCTCTTCATATATATAAAAAAAAGTCTGATTGGTCGGCATACCACAAGCAAAGTGGATAAAAAAAACCCAAAGGTATTTCAAAAGAATTAAGAATAACCCTAACCCTAGTGGGCGACAGTTTGTGGTATTCTTTGGTTCCTTCTCCATAAACAAAAAGAGAAGAGAAACAGAAACCTAACTTGACTTTACACACACACACGCACACACCTGCAGCAGAGGACTCAGAGACAGCTGAAATAAAAACACCTGCAGGTCTGCTTTCTTTACACAGTGCTTCTCCTTCGCATCATCACTTCCTGTGTCCAAATATGGTAATGCTACTTTAAAGGAACTGCAGAGATGTCACAGCTCAGACGGCTACAGAAAGGATTCCTCTCAACACACTCACACTCTGCTCAGGTCTATGTGAGCTTTAAAGAATTAAATATGAAGACTGAACAAATGAACCAAAGCTGCGTTCCCGCTCTCACAAGTGAAAGCCACAAAGATATCAACATACATAAATAACATCAAGTGAAATAGAAAGGTAGAGAGGTAGAGAGATAAGAAGAAGCAGGAAGAGATAGTGTTGAGATTTTGCACTGACTGCAAGCCCACCTGCCACCCTCCCCTCCCCCCGACATTGGGTGAGGGGGGAGAACACGTTTCCTGTAAATGTTGCCTACTCTTTTCTCTGACACGAAACAGGACTGGAGCAGCATTACAGAGTTTAGTCTCCATTGGACAATAAACTTTATTTGCAGTTCTTTGCATAAATGTACACCTCTTGGATTCTTCCACATTTTAAAGCGTTAAAAATACTTTAATTTGGGCTTAATTCACTGAAAAGAGCAATTAAAAATGCAAACACCTTTTGATTGCCGAATTATCAACCTGAAGGAAACTGGTTGCAACAGATCCTAGGGGTTTAACATCAAAGCAAACAAAGCATTACTTACTTTTATTTATGATTTATTCCTTATTTCAGCATGTGATATCCCCTCTACTGATTTTAAACTATGGACTAGTTTGTGTAGGTCCAGAAATGAATGCAAAAGTATAGGAACACAATGCTTGTTGGTAGGTATGAATGTGAGTGTGGCTGGTTGTCTGTCTCTATATGTCTGATTGTTTGCTCTTACTGACATTGTTTCCCTTTTTTCTAGATCCTTGCTTGTGTTGTACTTACTCTCTGATGTACGTCGCTTTGGATAAAAGCGTCCGCTAAGTGAATTGTAGAATGTCAGTCCTGTGATTGACTGCCTTATAGTCCAGGGTGTACCCCGCCTTTCACCCAATGACAGCTGGGATTGGCCCGCGACCCCCGACGTGAAAAGCAGTCAAGATAATGGATGGATAAACTTTAACAGTCTTTCAGACAGATTACAAACAGGAGCAACTCAAACAGAATACAGCTATTGGTTGCAGAAGTTTGAACCTGAAGACAGGGGTTTAACAGCAAAGCACTCAAAGCTTTTGTAAACTTATTTTGTAAAGAATAACATATCCCCCCCTCCCGATTCAAAATGATGGACTCATTTGTGTTTATCCATAACATACAACCAAAATGAATCCATCTCTAATATACACATGAGCAAGACCCTGCCTCTCTGTGAAGTCACCACAGAACAGATGTTGATTGTGAGGCCTCGTTTAGATGTTCTAGTTTAAGGTTAAGTATCCAACATCTGGAGGAAATAACTGAACATTCAGTAAAGTGTCACTAGAGGTAGAGACCTACAGTATAAGTGTCTTTGGCACATGGTGATTTGGTCTTGATGCATTCTGTCAGTTAAGTGTTCAGTGGTTAAATGTAATTTTACATGTTAGTTCTTTGGGTGGTCTCAGTCACAGACGTCAGCTGTCTTCCCAAAGTGTGTGCTTCTTGTGGTAGGTAAAGCTCCCCACAGCGGGATTTTTCTACAGCAGACACATTGTTTTGTCTTGGTTACCCTGCTGCAATTCAAATGTGTATTTGTTTTATACACTCTGTTCTTGACAGACAAGCTTCTCTCACATAAAGGAATTACACACATAGTACTTGACTTACGTTTCAATTTGAGGCAGTTTAAATAAGTATTTACCATTTTTACTCCTAAATAAATAACGTCTTTGTTACTCGTTCAAGTTAAAGATAATTGTTCTTTCACCCTTTTCTAAAACTTGTTAGCCTCATTGTTAGCTCACTATTTCTCTCTATATATTTTGTGTTTTCTCTCGATGTATTGTTTGACGTACTTGTTTTAATCTTACATTTAACATATTTATTACTTCTCTTCTTATTTTCTCCTGCTTCTAGTTTTAGCAACCGCAACACCAAAATTCCCCCTGGAGTATAAATAAAGACGGTTTCTCGTAAAACACTGTTGAGGTTCATTCATGTCATATTTTGAAGGGAAAAAAATAAGAAAGGGACGAAAGTCTGACGAATCAGCACAACTTGTTCCTGTACTTTTTTCTCATTCAGTCACTGTTTCTAAGCCTTGCAGGTTTATGATTTGTCACGTCCAGACCCCTCCAGGTTTGGACAAACACACCAAAATGATGTGGCTCAAACTAGCTCCACCTCAACAAGCAACACCAGTAAAATAAATATATCTAAGATGTGATGAATTTGATTCATGTCAGTCACAGGGGACACTTTAATGTGTCATCATCAGCATTCACTGCATCTGTGTCTGTTGGTACTACTGTACTTTCACACAAAAACAGGAGCCATACAACCTAAAGATACATGTGAAAAACCTGAATTTAAAATATAGCTGCAGTCTTGCTGAAGTCTTCTCTTCTTTGGGTGCTAAATACAACTTGTAAGTTTGGATGAAGCTGGGCAGAAAGATGCAAAAACTATCGAAAATAGTCCCAATACTATTTTGCACACGGAAACTTAGGACGTAACCTCCCGTACAGACGCTGAATGTTCTTACATCACATTCAGCGTCTGTACACAAGTCAAACACAGTGTAATGACCTCACGGCAGCTCTGCTTAATGCGTTTTCACCTTCCCCTTTTGGTGTTTGACATACAGTGGATACTATTGCTACAGTACTTTCCTTTATCATGCACGCTGAGAGCCGCCAAGCTGCGTCATCCATTCTCCAAATGAAGAGCTTCAATGGAACAAAAATCATCTTAAATACACACTGGACTACTCTTCACGATGCTGGACTAGTTTGTTTTTACAGTGTGTCTTCACTTGGCTGCATAGAGCAGATTTAGTGTAGGTAATAGAGTATGTGTCGCTGTCACTGCTGCAGTGTGGGTGTCAAGTTGCTTGAAATGGACATTGCTCACTTTTATTTCAAGCACAGTTTCATGTCCGGTGAAAACTGTCAAAGTGCAACTATTTCAAATGTGTCATGAGAAAATGTGTACTGCTGTTCTTGTTTTGTATTCTGTGGAGTTAAAGGACTGATTCAAAAATACAACTAACACTACTAGAAAGACAGTGTTTGATAAGAATGCTAAATAGTCTCACTAAATCTGGGGAAATGGATGACCTGACATGTCTGTCCATCAGTATAGAAATATGGCATGTAGAGATTACCAACTGTTTGTTCTGTATTGTTTGTTCATAAAGAAAGAGTCAAAAAAAAAGAATCAATAATAATCAATTTGCTATATTTTCCAAGGCATCATCAGTGTTACATTTTTGAAAAGTCACTCATTTATTCTTTCCCATCTACGACTGAACTACCGTCCACTAAAGATTCAATAGCAAAATAAACATTACAGAGTGACTGTGTCAGCTATTTCTCATTTCTCCGTCTTGAACATTTTGTTTGTTGAATTGCTTGATGTGTGATAAAGTTTGAGTTTCAGATTCAGTTCCCAAAATCAACCCCATAACACACAAACTCACCGCTGTTATTCAATACACACGCTTAGTCTGAGAACATTTTTAAACTTAAATCAGACGTACATTTCTGTCCCTTTACGTCATTTTGTCTGTTTTAAATTCTACCTCATAGGTGATCTTTAATTCATGTGATTGTAAAAACAGCGTACTGGTGTGTTCATGTTGTCTCATGGTATCCTTATGGCTGTTTTTGAAGTATGCACAATGCTACCAAGAAAACAATAGTCTTTAAAATAAAATTTTTTGGTAAACAGCATCTGCAAAAAAAAAGTAAAGAGGAATATACAGATGAAGGAAAAACTGAATAAGGAGATCCTGCAACTTAACACTGGACTACAGGCAGAGAAGAAGTCAATGGGAAACCCCGCAGTTGCGTCATTGATCTCATACAATGAAAAGACAAATTTCCAAATCTAAAAAATGCCCAATACAGATAAGGAAAACATTCAGCTTTACAAATGTTGATAGAAATAACCACTAACTACCAGATATCTGTTACCAGAAGGCAAACCAGATAACGACTTAAACAACCATAAAAGATCTCCCATCAGTCCCTCAAACAGCTCTAGAACTCGACTCCAAATCAGGGCAGGTACAGTAAGGGCGACTTGCAGTCAAGTAATCCGGGGAAAACGCCTTTAAATTCAGTCACAAAATAAAAACATGAGAGAGGGAAAGACAATCGAGAAAAAGTGCCAAGTTCGCGATAAAATAAAGCATGAACTTACAGGATATCCCTCTGTTCCCGAATACACATCCTGACGCTTGGCTTGGTGCTCCGAGCAAATGACTTCTTCCTCATGGACGGAGCGGACATGTCTGTGGACATGACGGTGACAGCACCAAGTGAAATACCACCATACTTTATGTAACTGTGAAGAGCGATGGAGGAAGGTTGCACGCTTGAATCGATTGAGGATTAGATCGAAAGAGACACAAATTCCAGATTAAAGATTTGTTCAGATTAGGATAAACAGAGCATGAAGACAGATGAGTGAAAGAATCAAGTTATTAATGGTTAGAAAGACTGAGAGAAATTCAAGAGTTTGAGAGACGGGATGAAAAGAACAATCAGCCTGGTTGGTTAGGAAGTCTGGTTGTTGTCTGAACCCCTGATACTTCAACAGTCTCTTCCTGAAGGGGCCTCGTCCTCCAGCCCTGGCTTCTCATTGGTCGAACTGCAAAAGCGTGTTCCTTCCTGCTTCCTGGAGACTAACCAGTGATTGGCTGCCGGATAAAAACCTACATGGTTCACACGCTCGGACACACAGAGTCTGAGAAAGAGGCAGCAGGACTTTCCGTCCCGTAAGTCTGTAACTATACATAGATCAAGCACACACACACACACACACACACATTTGTTTACACCACTGACAATACAAACTGAGCTGTTCCTGTGTGAGGCTGCAGGTAAACTTTTTTCAAATGTGTGACTTCAGCCAGGTTTAAAAATGTCCTGTGTCCTTAATTATCATCAAACAGACTTAATACTCTTACATAGGCCTACATCGTATATCTATCAAATGTTTCTTCATGACATTTGTGTCGCCAAATAACAAAAATATAAATATCAAAAGCAAGTGTCTCAGTTCTTTCAGTCAACAGATGTTGTTTTTGCATCCTGATGATGCAGAAATGCGACTGTCAAACCGCTCAATCACGGTGTTACCCGTCACTTGTAAGACTTGTAAATGCCAATCAGAGAGCTCGCCAGTCAGCCAACTAGTGGCTTGACATAAAAGAAGACATTCTGAAATACATTTTGAATGATTGAATAGTTTAAGATGACTATGAAGCTGTATTAGTAATAACGTTTGTATATTGTTGTTGGTTCCCACACATAGACGATACCTGGGCGGGCCGCCCTAGTAGCCTATATTTCCAGCCGGTTTTTATTTAATTTTTCATTCATTCATAAAATTGCTGCATGCACAAGACAGCGGGAGAGAGAGAGCGCACAACAAAGTGCTGACGAGCGCGAGGACCTCATGTCTCCCGTTGCAGTGCAGATAAAAGTGTAGAATCCCATCAGCAGAGAGAGAGAGCGAGAGAGAGAGAGAGAGAGAGAGAGAGAGAGAAGAGAGAGGGAGCGATAAGGTCCCTTGTCCATACATCCCTCTTTTTTATGCACCGCTGTTGCGGAGTGCTTTGTGCAGTGACATGCGGACGTTACCACGTTTAAAAAACAACCGAATTTTTCGTAAACGTTTAGCGTTTAAACGTTTGGAAGTCACACCTCTTGTAGTTTAGTATGTTGCTAACAGCATACTAACGGTAGGATTAGTATGAAGTATGAAGTACATTTTGAATATGAAGTATGCAGTGTGTTGTATGTGGTTTTGGACGCAGCCATTTTGACATGTCACAGTAAGAAAAGCAGCGGTGTAAATAATCAAAGAATTAATGTTGAGATCCACTGAGCTGCTTCAGTTTGGTTTCCTGGTATTGCTCATGTTGGGTCAGTGTCATATCTGAGTAGCATTTGGGTTTCATTGTGGTTCGTGCTTTTAATGAGATGACAGGACTGCGGCGATATTTGGCCCATCACTGAGCCTGCATACTGAGAACTATACAGTGCTTTTTATTTTTGTGCATTTATATAAGCACACAGAAAATGTGAACTCAAGAAGACTATATGTTACTTTGTGTGTGAACACGATAACAATGAGCTCACATGGCCGAGCTGATAAACAAGTGGGTCCACAGTAATCTTCTCATACACTGAATTTACAGTAGAGTCTAGAGGCATACACTTGCTTTACTATTTTGTAATGCTTTATAATT
This sequence comes from Labrus bergylta, assembly GCF_963930695.1. NCBI lineage: Eukaryota > Metazoa > Chordata > Actinopteri > Labriformes > Labridae > Labrus > Labrus bergylta. Next base: position 5,343,509 of record NC_089211.1, on the reverse strand, counting down.
CTATCTGGTACACGTTGAAGGGAAAATGCCGTTGTTTTGTCTCCACCATGTTTATTTGCACCCAGAAAATAAAATACAAAAAATACTTTTGGGGACTTTAGGGGCTCTGTAGTTTTCTATCTTACGCCCCCAAGGGAGTGTCTAGAACGGGTGGCAAGAGGTGGGCCCCCCTTGAAATCTGATTGGCCACCCCAAATTTTTGCAACATTTTGCAAGAAGTTCTCATTAGATGTAAATGCAGCATATTTATGTTCTTTATATTTTAAATAAATACACGATTTATACTGCAGTTTTGTGAACGGTGACAAAGTTTAAATAAACAACACAGCAGTATGAGGTTCTTATCTTGGTCATGAGATATCAAACCACAGTGTGCAGCAGCTAAAAACTCTGAGGTGCTAAAAGCAGGAAGACTGAAGTTAAAAGTTTAAAACCAACTCGAGCAGATTCTCATGCTGCTGCTGCTGCAGCCACGTGAGCTTTAAGGTATCCTATCAGCACAGTCCTGTCCTCTATAACGAATAAAACACTGTGTTCATGAATTTATGATGGATCCATGTAGCATTCAAATTAGAAAAGTAAATTCTTGAGCATCCAGACTTATATGAACTTTGTGATTAAGATAGAAAAGTAGCACAAGGGTTATAAGATTTTTGCATTTTGTCTGTGGGATTAAGCTTTTTATTGGAACATAACTTCACTTCAAGTAGACATTTAGTCCTTTGAGGCCTAATTATGTTAGATCTATGAACTAATCACATTCATAGACCGCTGAAAAAGCAGTGGGAGCAACTTGGACACATCGGACATTTGGCCATGTGGCCGCCCACTAAAAAAGGGTCAGCTAGTTTTGTGTCCTGACCCGCCAGTTGAGACCCACTGATTTAAAAAAAACCATGCCAAACAGGCAGGTGATGGGGTGTGTCTGATAGCAATGTTATCCTAGAAGATGTAGCACCAGGGAAATTACAAAAAACATCAAACAGCACGCACATCCAAAAACACTGAGTACTTGGTGCTGGACACAAAACATCCAAAGACAGAGAAAGACTTAAGTCTGCACACCAGAAGCTGCTCCAATTAAGTGTAATGGAAATTACTACAAATACACAAAAAATATATTTATACAAAACTCCCATCAGGAAAAAGCCTGCAGTGACTGGAGGAATACTAGAATAACTTGAAATCTGAAAAAATAGCAAAGCAATGTGCCACACAAGTCTAGAGAGAGCACCTGGGAAATTACCCTGAGAGACCGCTTACACAGTTTGCTGCACAGGGCGTTTCAAATGTGAGATGCAGTTTAAGGGGACTAAAGTTTGATCATTGAATGCTAAAGAAAAAGCTAATGCAGAGTACCTTCTGTTTGAGCCATGTTTCAGGTCATACTCCAGTAACGACTTTATACAGATACATGCTCAAGATATTAGATGAGACATTAAGGCTGGTTACAGACATGTATGTGTCTGCTGGTCCATCAAGTTGGAAAAAAATGAGTGGAGAATAAATTTGCCAGGTATCAATGAATCAAAACTATGCACAGTATGAGTCAATGAAGAGGATCAGAACAGCTGCAGCGTTACGGAAATGCACAGCAGAGAACACAATGAAAGTGGTTTGACATCCTATATTCGTATTAGAGAGGACTGCTGGTTCCTGTTGCAGTGAGTCACACACTGAAATGATCAGGTTGCTATTCATACTGTATTAAGTTCAGTGACTAACGCTGTATCACTCCCCTATTATGAAATATAGCCTAGAACTGAAACAGTGTCCGTGCTGTTGCAGAAACAAAACGCTTATTCTCCTTTGTTGCCTCAGATGTTCAGTTAAGAGTTGTATCCTAAAATTGCTAAAAAGGCTTTATCAATAACTGATATCAGATGTCATGTGTATAAAAAACAAAGATGAAGCAGAGGGAGCAACTTGGGGTTAAGTGTCTTGCCGAAGGACACATCGGACATGAGGCTGCAGGAGCTGGGGAATCAAACCCCGGACCTTCCAGTACAGAGACAATCGAGTGTAGCACTGAACCACAGCTGCACTGCTGGGAGATCATTTTTAAAGATTGATCAGGGTATTTTGTCTATAATACATATCCTAAACAGTAACAGGTTTAAAACCCAACACCTTGACTAGAATGATATGTGAACAGTATAGACAGCACCTTTCTTTCGTACAGTGTTCACAGTATTCGTATGTTGCTGTAAGCTGATTTACATGATTAAGTGGGGAGAGCTGATGTGTATGGAAGCTGGTATACCATGGGTCCTTAATGCTTACTTACCAAAGATTAACACATGTTTACCTGTGTTGACTTTTCCCAATTAATTTATTCTTAAAATTAATTTTGGGGCTTTTTGACTTCTCGGTCAGTGGATAGAGGAGGAGATCGTGGAGAGAGAGTTGGGAATGACATGCGGGGAAAGAAGCCACAGGTCGGACTTGAACCCAGGCAGAAACCTTGAGCAATACCAGACTCATATTTAACGGCCATCTGCCATAATCATGTTGAACTTTTAATATGCAATAATCTCCTGACTGTTTCACAACGTGCAGTCAGACTATGATTCTTCAGCGATAATCAACAGCTGTGGTCTGACTTTTTAAATTCTGACCTGCAACTGACCTTTCATTTTAAGGTTTTCAATTAGCATAGCATAGCAATATAAAAAAGCATAAATGTTCTGACCCAATAGAAGGGTCCTCCTTTTCAAGTCTCCCTTTGGTAGAATTTGCATCGGGAGTAATAAGCATTATGTCCTTGATAATCCCCACTCTCCATTGAAAAGCCTTTCTCTCTTCCTCTATAAATTGTTGCATCTAAACCAACACAAACAGAATAACAGTCCATAAAGCAGAACAAGTTTAGAAGTTTAATAAACAAATCTATAGAGAGCTGCACTCGCACTTTTTACAACTGTCCGTTCTGCTTTAACACTTCCAGCAGCCGGGTATCAATCCTTCAAAACAGAAAAGAAAAGACAGCTCTTGTTAAAAGTTAGAATTTGACTCACCCATGGAGTGCTGTGTCAGTTGTGTAGCTCCTCTGTCCGCGTCTGTGTCATCAGTGGTTCGTGCCTCGCAGAGCTCTGCTTCAGCTCACTTCACTTCCTGGCCTGGCGATTCAAGAGCTACTGTATGAAGTGTCATGACATCCTCCCTTCAACCACACCAGAAACTGGCATCAGCGCCCAAACCAACACAGACAGGCAGACATATAAACCACGAACATTCAAATGTGACACATGGCTCTACTTAACAGGACTCCAGAGCCACATTAAGTGGTTTATGTTTCTGTCTTACATTAGCGTCTTTTAGATTCTGGTAGTTGATTAAGAAACAAATTTGTGCATGTATGAAGTTTTACTGGTTGTATGAGTGCAGACAACATATCATGACTAACTTCCCCTTCTTAGTAAAGAAACCACTCCACCACTCCTTCAACATCTGGTCAGCAATTATGTCATAAAAAAAGACCCACACACTAGCTAACCTTAACTCTACTATAAAACTAAACTGAGCCAGAGTGGTGAACACAAACACTGTCATTGTTACTAAAGAAAACAATCATCTAAAACCTCACAGGTAGAGTTTTTACATCCAACGTTACAAGTTTAGGAAAGAGTGAGCATGCTGTTATAGGTCCTTATTAGTGGTAGGTTTGAAAATGTAAAATTATCTCTAAAGTAGCACCACAGGGGAGGGAATGAGGTCATAAAAATCCATCTGTCATACATGTTATCTGGTTCAGGGTCTCAGAGGCTGAAGCCAATCCTTGCTGTTATTGGGCGAGAGGCTGAGTACACCTGTCAACAGTTAGTTATAGTGCTCAGCAGCGACCGACCACTTTTTCAAAACACTTTACAAAAGAGTATTTGGGACAATATGCAGGAAGGATTTCTCCTTTGTAATCCTCGTGTTCCTGTTGTCCACACTTCCTTGCCGCTGAGGTGGAGGTGCATGAATGAGGACGGCGATGGTTTAGGGGACGACACAGTCCGATGGCGGAGGCTGGGCGACGGGCGGTAAAACATGATTCAGTACATAAAAAAAAAAAAATTGGAAAACGGAGGAAGGAACTAGAGAGGGAAGGAACTACTCATCCCACAATCCATTGCGATTCCAACGAGAACCAGCATAGGATAGTTTTGAATTCATTTGTCTTTATTGTAGTGTTTATATTGCTAATAATAATGTTGTAATATATTGTAGTTTGTGAATGTACCACAACTTCTGGGAACTTCTGAGGTAGCAACTGACAGCTGGGGTTTTGCGTGGGGGTGGTAAATATTTCCATGCTAACAGCTGCCTTCACCAATCACAGGTGCAGGTGTGACACGAGTAGTGTGGTTATTTTCCCCCGAGATTGTGAAAAAATGTTTTTGTTCTTGAAATGAGGTTGATATGATTCAAACTTGTTTCACACTCAGGTAGCTCGTGGTTAGTCTACCTTGGATGATCATGGCAAATCCACTTGAGAGGAAATGAACTGGATTTTTACTCTTGAAACCACACAGTTGAGCTCTAGATGGGTGACATGTAGACAGTCATTCACACTCACATGCACACCCATAGCATGTCTTTGGACTGTGGGAGGACGCCAAAGGACCGGGAGGGAAACAAGGCATGCACAGGGAGGACTTGCAATCTCCACAAAGAAAGGCCCCTGGGATCGAACCAGGAACCTTCTTGCTGTAGGGCAACAGTACTAGCTGCAGCACCACTTCCAGGCCCTGAACTAACCGTTTTTGAATCAATATAGAATTTAACAAGATGTTGTTTGAAGCATCGAAGCAGCAAACAGATCATTCTGAATGACAGTTTTATTTGCATGGGTGGACACGCATACTTTAGCACGCTCAAGAGACACAACAGCCTCACAGTACTACTGGAGGTCAAAAAACTCCACAAACAAAACATCCAGCTGATTATCATCTCTCTTATTTCATTACATGTGTAGTCAACAGTTTGTTTGCATGAAAGAGAGTACTCTTGTATAGCATGTGTGGGTATCATTTTCATCATTTTACAAACAGAACCTTAGTCATTAGATCAGGAAGTGATTTTAATTGCAGCTTGTCTCCATCAGTTCAAAGGGAGTAATCACACTGTCTATGTGTGTGACTGTATGGGAGTCACAGTGAATGAAGCTGGGCTCTCCTCTACCACAGCTCGTCTGCCTGAGGCGTCTGAGGCGTCTGGCTTTTGTGCTGGTTTTTGGAAAAGCTTGGAACACTTTGCCAAAAGATAAACAATTCATGTGTAATAACACGCTCCATCTTGTTGCTGAGATTTAAACATAAACATCACCATTTACATAAATGTACCAGCGCACTTTGATTCAGAACACACTGTCGGAAAACCCACATTTACCTTTAGAGCACTGACACACACACGTGCAGACTGCCTAACCTTACTGCATTGAAGCTAAAATGAGAGATTTAAATACCTTTGCTTGGAAGATGCAAACTTGCTGGGTTTAAACTCCTGCCCCTTCTGAAGCTGAACGGTTTAACAGAGAGCCAGAGAGAAACCAAAGACACGCCCATACAGCGTGGTGACCACAGCAGCTCAGAAATGTGTGAGCAATAAAAGGAGGACAGCAAAATGGCAGAATCAGTATTCAAAATCTCACAATCCTGATGATGTTGTGACCTGTGTTTTAAGGCGGGGCTCTGCGCTCTCTTTGTGGGATGAATGATACGGCACTATTGATAATCCTTGAATGTAGCATTGACCCATTTAATCTAAAGTCCACAATTAGCATCGGATCCACACAACAGAACCAAAATGTCCAACAAAAGTAAACACAGCACATGCAGTTACAACCAGTCATTACAATTCCCTCAGCTCAGCAGTAATATCTCCCAGTCTGTATGAGTCTCACTGCCTCAGAGTTCGGGCTGAAACCCACAAGACCCTCAGTCTTTTTTTAGTTCCCCCGTCTTAAATGCAAAGCTTTTACTGCTATGGCAATGAGCCTCAACTGGAATGGAAAAGAGCTCACTTGTGGACGCTTTTGCCCTCACTCTGAATTTCCTATTATGCAGTCTATACCTACTATTTTGCTGGATGGTTTTAGGTTTATTCGTTTATTCTCTGGCAGGCAGACTTTCTCACAGCTGGACCGGGATGTCCATTAGCTTGATGCTAAAACTGAAAGTAATTTGCCATCCACAGGCTAAGAGAATTAGCATTGCCACCACAGTTATTTTAACTTTATTTAATTAAAAAAAAAATTGTAAAATGAATAATTTTTTAAGTTAGAAGATGCTAAATTAGTTTCATCTCTACAGTCTGAAGTGTTACAGTTATGTCAGTGGGCAAAAGTCAGAGGCCTGTAGGCTAAATGAATTTAGCACAAATGATCACGAAGGGGTTTACCATGAAACTTGTCACTCACTTACACCACAGAAGTGATGGAAGAGGATGCTTCAGGCCTGGAATGTAAAAAATTATAATACAAATAATTATTTTTTGTCTTCTTCTATAAGAAAGGGAGGGCTTTTCCAGCTAGCCCATTTATACCAGCCATCCCTGGTTAATATAAACGTTTGTCAGCTTAGCAAAAAGCTTTCTCTCTTCTCTGTTTACTTCAACAAACAGAACAACAGTTGGCCTTTTGCAGGACTTTGCAAATAATAAAAGGAATGATGCCTGAAGTCCAAACTCTGTTACACTGTCATTGGTATTCACATTTATAATGCCTTTCAACTTCCTTAATGTGGCTCTTGTATGATGATGAATAAATGTAAATATGAAGGAATGCACATTTTATTAACAGTCTTAACTCAGGTTGCTTAAACTGAGGGGAATTTAGAAGAGTCACACGTACTAAAAAGGAGATTAGTGCAACTTTTGTTGACAAAAACAGCAACCTACTGTGTCTGTGTCTTTGTCTACTCCATCATAGTCTCAAATCAGGAATAATAATAGTAGCTAATCTGTTGTTTGTATATTCAAATACACAAATACACAAACCAAGAGAATCTGTCACCTCAAGTGCTATAAACAAAGTTTTGTATTCCGTTAATCTCCTCTCATTCACTGGCTTGGTTTCTTATACCTTTTTCATTTCAGATCAACTGGCATGAGAATGAGGTCAATGTCTACCACCTACTTCCTGTTGGGGACTTTTGGGGTCACCGTTTTTGATGCTCGCATGCCTGATGAAGGTTTCCTTGGTTGGGCAAAACAACATGCAATTTTCACACTGCTTGAAAGAAATGTATTCTGAAATGTCTGTATGTGGGAGTAACCATACCATGATTCATTTGCATATTGCTGTTTTCTGACAAAGGGACTGGGGGAGATTGGGGAGCTGTACCAGAATGTGAAGGTTATGTGGGGAGGTGGGTGGTATGCAGAGGTATTGTATGTAGGAGGATGGACTCTAAAATAAACTTGACAGTTTTCGCTTTGTTTAACAAATGATGGGAAGATATTTGACAAGCTACATTTTCATGGTAACACACAGTGTTGAGCATGATCCTGTACAGAAACCATTGTATCACAATATGTTGAATTTCCTCTTCCACCATAAGTGGGCTGCAGGTGACAAACCTTTAGGTTTATTTTCATTCCCTTTGATTAAAAACTTTAACATCGGCTTCTGTTTTTATGTCAAACACTGCAACATGGCAAAAATAGCAATTAAAGAAAGCTACATTTCCACTGACTCTAATATTGGCTTGACTTTTCAACTGTATGTTTTTTTTTTGCATCTACATAGACAATCCTAACCTCGGTTACATGTAGGCAAGTCTGTTTTTTAAGATTGTTAACATTGCTTTTAAAACAAAAGAAATCTGTGTATTCAATCAATCAAGCAGTTCAAACTAGGATTATCATTAAATGTGAGGGAATATTCCCAAATCAATCTGATTTCAAAAGCTCTGAATGACCGAGGCATACATTTTTAGATATCAAATTCAGACTGTACAGTGCAAACTGTGAAGTGATGATTAAATGGAAAATTGAATCTATTTTGCATTATTTTTCTTTCAGATTGACCGCCAACATTAACTTTCAGAGAACTGACAGTGATGGAAAAATTGATGGCCTGTTTACAAAAACAACTTAGGTGTGACTGGCCATTGTTAGAAAATGTTCTCAACTGTGAGTGATGACGTCTATACCAGTTTCACATGTTGTATTCAAATTCTAAAGGTATATTTAGTGCTGATTAAGTGATCTGAGGGCCATTTCTGTGGGTGGGGGGGAGAGAGAGACGGATATGTATGTGTGTGGTTGTAGCACCAAAATAATCACAGAACTCTTGACTTCCTGTGTTTGAGGAATGAATGCAAGAATTAGAAGCCACTGAAGCCTTCATTGAGTTTTCTATGTGTTGCTTCAATATATTCATTGCTTCATAGAGGAGCATGTAAAATCATGCATGCAACCTAAAAGTCAACAGCTGCTCATACGGGACAACAATCAGCATTAGACCCATGGCTTGAAAGTTAAAGAAAATCATTTTTAGCTGACTTTGCAACATCATTTCCCTTAAGCCCTTGACCACCGTCAAACAACTTCACACTGTGGCATAAGTGAGCAAATTGAGGCATCAAGTGTTTTACAGCTGGTTAAGATAAAAGACTGTTTCAGAGATCTGTCTTACTGGGACTTATGGTTGCTAGGTTACGAATGTTGTCTCGCTGCACTCCTGCTTCCCTTGGCCGTTACTGTTATGTCTGATTCAAATTGCTCTGTATGCTTTATATTTGATTTTATTAAAGAATATTTTAAAAGTAAAACGTAAAACAATTGAAAGGAATTGTTTCCTTGCAACGGCAACAATTCAAGACCTGGAAATAGGACCCTCGATAAAAATTGGTCTGAGTGCACTTAGGCCCTAAGCTTGAACTCCGCAATAGCTGTTGACAAAGTTAAAAGAAAGTCCCTCCTCTTCTTAATTTTGCTTGGCCGGTGAGGGAGGACTGACTCGACACTAGTGATGGGGTTCTTAAAGTTGAACTATTTTCAACTGAGAGCGCTATGAGAGCAGCGACAAAAAAACAGCCGACACAGAGAGCTTCTGCAGTTAGGATGCTGACAAGGAAAACGCTCCCCTGCTTTGGATTTCTTCTGAAAATAGGCACTTCAAAAACTATTAGCGGACAGTTACAATGTTACAATTCACTTAGCAGATGCTTTTGTCCAAAGCGACGTACATCAGAGAGTAATCCATTCATACACCGCCACTGAAGCAGCGGGAGCAATGTGGGGTTAAGTGTCTTGCCCAAGGACACATCGACATGTTCCTCAGCTAGGAATCAAACCCTCAACCTTCTGTTTGAGAGGCGACGACTCTACCAACTGAATCACAGGCCCTTACTCAGCCAATAGTGTGACTTGAATTCTAAGTAATTAATTGTAATGGATGATCCGACTGGCTGCACTAAGAAGTGTAGTTGTGTAGCAGTCAATGAAAAGATGATCCTATTGCGAACTTGATTTCATGGACCCATCAGTTTATCATCCCAGACTGTAGGCTCAAATCTGCTTCGGTGCAGCGATGTGCATTTTGTAACACTTTTAGTATATAATTGATGAAGAAGGGTTTGCTTTAGAGTGTCTTGAGATTGACATGTTGCTAACATGGTGACGTCTAAACCATGACAGAGGTTGTTGTAGGTTGTAGGTTGATGTAGGTTTATTATCTCTACGTATAAGTCGAGTTCATTCCATGTGAATCTTGTATCTTGTGGTGAAACCTTTATCTTTTAACCATGACTGGCCAACCAAATAAGCTTAATCACTAACTGCCTCTTCTGCCAATGAATGTATAGCTCCTCTTCTTCTTCAGAGTGCATTTTCAAAATGTGTAAAATAGTGCATTTTGCATGCAGCTATGAAATAAGTCTCAACAATATTTGAGCTTTTGTTTATTTGACCCTGAAACTATTTTCCATTTGCCCTTATATTAACTTATGTTGCATTGTGGGGAAAAAAACGGCACTCTGGGATTCTAAAGAACTTCAAAAATACAAATGTGTCCACATGCACGTCAGAGCTTTTACACTTTTTTTTTTGTTTGTGTTAAAGGGGATGTTGCAGTTTCCCCTGTAGTGACAGTAACAAGCGGCCGTCCCACGTGTCACATCCCCGCTCCTCCTCCCACGCTTCTCGCAGAGAGGAACACACAAAGCTATTATTATCGCTGACAGGAAACATGCTGAACCACAGCAGCGATCTGAGCCGACTCTCACTCAGAGACTCTTTGTCTCTGGTTCCCTTACTCATCTCTTCCTTTCTGTTTTGTGGCTGACGCTCCCTTCAGTTCTTTCTTTCTCCTTCTGGTTCACTAACTTTCTTTTTCTTCAATTGTTTTTTTTTCCGCAGTCTTGGTATTACGTTTAATGCATTGCACACAAAATGAAAGGCTCAGTTGATACCATCTCCCCTGGTTTTCAATCTTGTTGTGCCTCTTTTTGTATCGAGTCATTCATAAAGTTTAGTTTTTAGTTTGAGACTGCTGCACCTACAACTTCCGCTTCCACCTCAACACAATGGAAGTGAATGGATCTGGTTAATGGTACTTTAAGCATATTAAACACATTTTAACATCTGGACAGTAATGTCTACAAGCAGTTGGAGCGACAGAAAAAAAAGCTCCAGACACAAAGCACAACGTATTTTTGGGCCTTTATGCCTTTATTTTGATAGGGCAGAGGACAGAGTAGGAAATCTTGGCGAGAGAATGAATGGAGAGGAGCCATAGGTCGGTTTTTCGAGCCTGTGCTGACAACTTGGAGGACTTTAGCCTCTGCACAAGTCTACGCCCCGCAACACTGACATTTTATCACCCAACAGAGCTGATAGCAAAAAGCTGCTCATACATCTCTGCTACACCACCGACATCGTTCTTGTTGAGCAGTGACTACCAGGTGGAGAAGGAAGAGAGGAGAGTATTTTAGAGTCACTCAAGCGAACAGACGTCTGCCTGTCATTGGACAACACAATGGTGTGTCTAGACCAATAACAGTCGACCATGAAACATATGTGACTTGTCTATGGTTTTAATCGTCTCTTTGGGGAAATGTCTCTCTCTTTGGCTTCTAAATGATCCATTGCATTAACAGACCACTCTACCACCAATGTTTCTTAGTTGTTTTGGAGATTGGCAGGTTGTTGAATTATAATCAGTGATGAACTGAAGTACGAGACAGAGCATGTTGACTGTTTAATATCAAACACAGAAACCATTTTTTCTTGCCTTAAGAGTTTTAAAAAACCATGCATCTTGCAGGAAACCATTCATAAGCTGTGTGAACCATAAACAACAGTTACATTTTCTCCAAACTTCTTTTGGGAACACCTTTGGCATATTAAGTACATTTTGTGGAGATAGGGTTACATCATGTAAAAGATCACAGAACCAGAATCCAGATCAGTTCACTTTTTATACCCAGATCCAGTCCTACAGTATCTTTGATGATGCTCTGGGTTATTTTTTAACATTTCAGTTTAGTACCCTCCAAAGAAAATTGATGCACAGGCCCCAAGTTTCAACATCTTCTTAATTTTGCTTGGTTGGCTGGCTTCCCAAACCTCACAAAATATTTGATTTGTTTTTTTAGATTTTCTTTGTGCTAAGGTGTGAGTAAAGCACACAAATATCCTTTATGTTCATGAAGACCTCGAGCTGAAACGCGTCCGTTGTTGTTTTGCTGTTCTTACCCGGCTAAAGGAAACTTAAAGGACATTTGTGTTCTGACTTTTCTGTCTCTTTTTAAACTGATAGTAAAGTCTGTCATTTTATCATTTGAAAGCCCAAACAGGTCTCTAGTTCAGATCTATAAATATTCAACTTTAAAGTCAAGTCTTGTTTTAATAATGTATGTTTTCACTTCTTGTTTCTGTGTTGATTTTCAGTTGTTAGTCTGTTATACAACCACATTTTTAAAACCCTTGAATAAATTTCATTTCCACCTGCTGGGATCTGATCCCTCACGTACACACTATTGTGCAATGCTTTTCTTTAAGGTACACCTCCCACACACACACACACTCTCTGTTTAAGACTTATGATCATTAACAGGCAGAGAGGAGACGAAGAAGAACTGACTGACAGAAGAAAATTCACCTGAGCTGAAAAAAAACTTTCCATTAATAAATTAAGACCCTTTGAGCAATTTACAGACTGATAGAAATTCTGTGTTCTGTGTTCTTTCTTTTCCCCGATGACAACATGACATGAACTAAAGTGTATGTCTTTACACAAACACCTTCCTGTTGGTCATAATAACACATCCTGAAAAGACGATATCAGTTCTGCCTTCATGTTTGTTTGAGCAGGTGACTGTATGTGTAGGAGCTTTGCCTGCAGAGGAGGGTGCTGCCCTCTGGTGGATAAACCAGCACAGTGTCAATACAAAGAGGATCTCCAATTCTATACAGAAAGAGACAACAGCCCCACCTTGTGGTTGTCAAACAGAAGTGCAGAAAATCCACAACCTCAACTTCACTCTCAAGCGTATCACACACACAAGTTGGAAGGATATGTGTGTGAGAATAACAGAGTGTAGACCAGAATTTCCCTCAGGGATTGATAACTGAAATCAAAATCAAAAATCAAAAATCAAAAGGTATACTGTCAAATTCACCTTTCTTTACTTTCATTTACAGTTCCCTTTTCAAGATCTAAAGTAAAAAGTGCAAACGTGTACAGTGGAAATGTGTTCTATGGAAAACATAATTTTCAGGAACATTAATGTTTTAATGGCTGTAAGCTGGCAAGACTGATGTCACTGCCAGTTGGTACAACAACTACATCTGACACACATCAACAACCATTGGGTGGATTGCCTTAGTGTACTTTTCTACTCTATAGAAAATATCAGAGGGAGAACAGGTGATCTCATGCCATCATTAGGTCAACATTTCAGTTTGCAGTACTTTGTTTATGAGTAAATATCTGAAGCCTCAGCTGTGCTACGTGTCCAGCCCTGATTAGCAAACTCTAACATTCAAATACTGTTTTTAGAGTCTCCAAAATATTAAGAGTCTCGGCTGGTCACAAAAGGTGTTTAAGCCTTTGAAGTTTAGGACCCAAAGCTGTGGTACTCCCTGACTGGAGATGTCATGCAGGCCGAGTCAGTGTCCTATTTAAAATCTCTTCTTAAAACTAAATTTTAATCTGTTGAGTTCAGTCTTAACTGCATCGTTGTGTTCTTCTTTACCAGGTTTTTAGTGATCTGAATGATGAATTAAGGACTGTGTTTTGAGTCTTAGAGAATTAAGAAGGTAGAGCATGCAGCCTAACCCGATGGGGGTGAACGTTAGTCTAAACTGGCGTCTCGCTCTCGCTCTGCCTTCTCAGTCCTGCTGCTAACATCTCTCTGCAGACTCTCCTGGCTGTTTTGCCTTTTCATGTTTGGGATGGGGGGATTTCTGGACGCTTGTCCTCTGATTGGTCACCGGTTTCTTGTCCTATTTCAAATATCTTTTTATTTGTCTAATAATTTGTTGTACTATTTGTTGTTTGATTTTAGTCTACTTTGTAAAGTACCTTTTTGTATAAATAAAGTTTTTATTATTTTTTCACAAGCAGTACCACAGGTTTCAACGTGGTACAAACTGAATCTGCTTAATATGGTTTGTTATGTAAGCATTATGAGCATACAAGCATGCTGGTTTTCACATTAACTGCAAAACAAAGTCCCATGGCTTACCTAAATACTCTCTAGGCAGAGATGAATTATTAGCAATTTTTGTAAATTGCAGGTCACTCCAAATCAAAGATGAAATTGTCGATGCATTTTATTATGACATGGCAACATCCTGAAGTAACCCAACACCTTAAATGTGTTAAATGAGTTTCGTCCATCTCTCCTCTTCATGTCTGCTTCCCTTCTTTCATCACACTCAATATTTCTTCTCCCTCTTGGATCTTCTCAGGCTCTTTAGACCGCACTTTAACAAGATGTGCTTAAACTTGTCAGGAAATGGAACAGAAGTCAGCTAGGGAGCCATCAGTGATTAAAATAGTGGCCGTGGAGCCAGTATAGCATCAAATAAAAAGGAAAAACCTCATAAAATGCACCAAGAAAAGCCGGTGTTTCCTCTAATGAAACTTTTACACGGCGAGTTTGTTCTGTAAACACGATTACAGCAGGACTGAACAATATGTAGGGTTCAGCAGTTAGACCATCTCTGGTAATTCTACAAGCAGAAAATAAGTTACATTATTGTAAATGAACAGATGAGTATGATGAGAAGACAAAGAATGACAAGAACTGTTGATCTCACTAACTTGTTTTCATCACTTCTAATCTGTCTTATTTGCAGCTTTCGTCAACCTGACATGATGAAACCACTTTTTTCATTAAACGTGGTCAAAACACGACAGTCTTTTCTTGTCTTGATGCTTCAAAATACCAACGAAAACAAAAATTAATTTCTAATATAATCGGATGTTTTGAGTCTTTTCCCAAGAAAATGATTCAGTTTAAGGATACTAACATCGTCAATGCCGGCCTAATAACTACTTGTAATGAAAATCCTGCTAACATTACAGCCTGAAACACTGCAGAGTGTACAAACCACTGACCTGTCAGGTTTGTGTTGCTGTGCGTGTGGCATGAAACAGTGTGTGTGTGTGTGTGTGTGTGTGTGTGTGTGTGGGTCTGAGATCGGCACAGAATTGGTCATCAGTCACGGCTGAACGGGCTGAAAATCAGCCGATTACGGTCATCAGCATGATCTATCCATGCACCTTTAGTTTGACCCATGTCCCATCTGTTTCCTTGAGGAGGCAGGGTTTATGACACATACTGTAGCCAGGCAGCAGGGGGAGCTCTAAGTATTTTGCCTTCACTTATAGGCAGCTGTTTCTCTATCCATCTTAATAGAGTCACATGTCACAAAACAATGAATCACAGAGGCTTTTGGAAGGGGTGGAAGCTGTAGTATAAGATGTATCATGAAAAAACAAAAAGTTAAGGACAACAAAAGGCCTTCCTTCAAAAACAGACCAGAATCTCAGCTGTAAAACATTTGAACATATACTGCTCCTGCAGGATGTTAAATGTAAAGCCACGATGCCACACACATGCTACAGTAGTTGTAGCCACTCAGTAGTAGTAGTAGTAGTAGTAGTAGTAGTAGCAGGCAGATGTACGTGGCATCCACCCAAACCCTCCTTTGAAGGCTTGCAGGTCCAGACCTCATATTAAAGTGTGTATATTTAGCTGCCCGTCCCTCTGTGTGTCTCTCTCTCTCTCTTTAATGCGCTCGTGTCAGCCCCTGCAGACCTCTGCTGAAGAGGAACGTTTCACACTGCACTTTGACATGAAAGAATCTCTACTTTAATAAGTTATCAGAGTGTAAATGTAAATGAATTTCAGTCCAACACACTGCTACATCATTGCAGCTTCTCATCCTGATGTACCATTAACAAACGCTGGCCTCTATGCACAACAAATAACACTAAAATCTGATGAAATCCCGGCAATAAGAATAAAATATATACAATGTATAAATATGTAACATTTCAACTTGTAGAAACAACCGGATAGAAAGCTTAAGGCTGTTTCTACATGCAGACAAACTCTAGAAAATGTTGAACATTTTGGGCAGACTTCAACAAAATTCCTCCTGAGTTGATTGCGGGAGAGGGGGTTTTCATGTCCGAGTAAAAATTGAAAAATGTGTCTGTTTGCATTCACACATTCTGCTTTTGTGCAAGTGTGAAAGCCCTAATAATATATCTGCCAACAGCTCAAACACATGCCAAGGTAACATATTTATGATGGTGAGATGGGCATGATCATGTAGGTCCAAATTTCTTGAGTGTGTAAATCATTGGAACAACAGACACAGAGCCATGTGAAGATTATTCCTTGTCCACACCTTCGTCCAGTAAATGACTTCTGGAGTTAAATATAGACTTATGAGAAACTCATTTAAGCAGCAGACTGTGGTGCATTTAGTCACATAATGATGACATTAAGAAATAATACAAAGTTATAAAAACATTAAGTGACATCTTTAAGAAAATATTATTTCGCTGTATAGTATTTCAGGGAGGAAACTCTTCCCACTAAGTCTGACGACACCGAGGATCTGAACCGCCCACTCGAGTAGACTAAGGTGAAAACAAGGAGCTCATTCCAGTTAAAGGACCCTATGTCATAATGTGTGCAGGCCAAAACGTGGAACATATGGTCAAAGTAAACAGGCACCGTCTGTTCTTTCTCTTCATGGTTTCTTGTCTTTTTTTAAACTGCTCTTGCATTTGTCTCTCACCCTTTCACCTCATGCTGTTGGTTCTCTCAGTTTCAAACCAGAGAGGAAAAGTTGGCTTTTTTGTTTGTATTTGGCGTGCTTGCACAATATGTTAACCTCTTCTGCTGCCAGGATTGAGAAGCAAGTTCGGAGGGAAAAATATCTAACTTTAGTACAGTTCAATGGACTGTGTGTGGGGTATATATTGTTGTAACAGTTCAGATCTGAACGCCCTTAGAAACCATGGTAAGGCCTTGTTTTTCTTGTTGCTTTGCATTCTGAGTTTGAAGTCAAAGTGCGAGTTAGAGCCAGGTGTAATCGACGATTTTCACAGGATCTGTGCTTCATCCGCAGCGAACACGCCAGAGCTGATCGCAGCCCTCTCCAGTCAGTGCTCGTGTTTCCACTGCACACTGTTTTGGATTTTGAAAATTTCAAAAAAAATCAGAGAATCGAAAAAGACCAAGTACTTTGAGTTTTCTGTTGTATCACGACACTGATTTACACAAGTCCTTTTCCCGCGGGTGCCAGCAGCGCCACCCCGCTCTGCTCTGGGCCTTAGAGTCTATTAACGACATGACCTGTTGTTTGCACCTTGTTCTTTTCTGTGATCTTGTGAACGCTCGAAACCAGCTGCTCGTGACTGCACTTACTTTTCAGAAACTGAACCAGTGGGGTCAGGGGCACGCGGGCGTTGGATGGAGAAAAACAACCGCTGAGACGGAGCGTTGCCCCTATCCTGTGGGAACCTCCGGACAGACAAAAGTAACATTGACACCAATATATTTTTAATGGATGACCTACAAAAGAAAGCAAAAACTGGTTGAACATAAGTAAGACTTCTTTGTATATAACACAGTCCCCTTCTACCACCGTCTAACACAAGTAGGTGGTCACACACTTGCCTGTGTTTATGTGTTTGTTATCCCACACCTTTGCGCATCCTTTCCTCTCTACTCCTTTATTTATTGCTTCTACTTTCACTATTATCCAGTTTGCATATTTCTTGACTAGGATCCATACACTAACCTCAGCCTGAGTGTCAACACAGTCCCAGAACGAGGTTATTGTAGGTCAGCAGCTCCAGGCCACAGATCCAGAGGAGTGTCCATGTAAGGTGACTTCCTCCCCCAGAAACAGGGCCTCTTAGTTGGGCCTGCTGACTGGGAGTGCCAGCCTCCTCAGCCTGGTGGTCTGTAATTACCGACGGTCGGTCCAACGAAGGGGCTGGAGTCTCAAGAGAGCCACGTTACTGTGAGTTCAGATGTCGAGAAACTTCCTCCAAACATGTTTCAAATTAGAGCTCCAGCACACGTGTGTAAACATGTAATCACTTCTTCACACATGTACAGAGAGACAGTTTTTAAATATAATATTATGCTTTAACCTGACCACTGCCCATGTGCACGTACTGTTTACATGGACTAGGATAAAGAAATGTGCATGTTTGGAAAACAATCATACACTTTTACATGTTTAGACATGCAAACAAAACCCCCGAAAAATGTATCCATCCAATTCTTCCCCTGGTTCTTGGTGTCTCCTGGGTGCAGCTGGAGGCAGCAGCAGCTAAATATGCTTTACTTCCAGCACTAGAGCTACTGTACCATTTGAAGTAGTTTGTGGCGTAAAACACCTACAGGCTGCCTCAAGTCCCCATCCTCACTTTAATAGTAAACTAGCCAAAACAACAATACTAACTGATGGATTCTCAAAATATAAATGCAGAGGATTTCATGGACGAGGATTCATTTTACAGCGGTTTGCCTGATATTCTGTGGTAATCTTTTTGTCATTTTTCATTTATTAATGTCATTACATAAAGAGGATAGCCTCCCGTCATTCCCACCACAGTGTCAGCACTTTTATTTGTTCATTCCCTCACTGCAGCTTATGATATAATCAGACCATTTTGTGATGATGGTCAATAAAGAACATGATGATCTCTGCTGCCTCACGTCACATAATAGAGCCGCACACATTATATAAGCGATGTACTAATGCTTCAATGAGATTGACCGCAGAGGGCATCAACTGTTTTTTTTTTCTCCTCTACTTCTTTTCTACATATCAGACCTGACATGACCACATTTAGCTCCACAGTCAGGTAAAGAAGGTGAGGCAGAGCATCTATCACCTCCGACAGGTGAGGAGTTTTAAGTCTCTCTAGAGATCATGAGGACTGTTTTATGCTGGTTTGCTGTAGAGTGTTAGGATCATTAACTAGCGGTACAGGAACAGCACTGGGTATGACCAAAGGGTCATGCAGAGAGTTCTGAAGTCAGCAGAGCGTATCATGGGTACACAACACTTCCTACCCTGCAGGATATCTTCACAAGAAGGAGCATGGGCAGACCAAACCGGATCATGAATGATCCCCTCCATCCCAGCAATGTGTGTGTGGCTACCCTCCAGCTGATGCCTATGCAACTTCAGCGTGAACACAGAGACTCAGGAAGAGCTTCTTCCTTCATGCTGCCAGCTCTGTGATCTCTACCCTGCCAGGGCAAACCGAGGCATCTCTTCAACATAACACACTGTGGTATACATTTTAGTATATTCAGGGCTTTACATTATAACTGGTCTGCTGCCCTGGAGGTAAGACTGAAAGACTCCACTGACTCACTCAGGCCAGTTAAGTTACTGCCCTACAATAAAAAATAGTTATTAATTATTTGCATCATTTCCCCTGTGATACTGGTGTTTTGTAAATGATTCTTGTGACATGATTATGTAAATTACTGCTAAAGTATCAATGTTTCAAAAGTGCTTATAGTGCAATACTACTATACTACTCAAATACTACTCGAACACAGATTGTAGCCTGAGATTGTAGCCTGAGTTTAATCTCATTAACTAGTGTGGTAAAATGGATTTGAAGCTGGCAGTTTCCGAGCTAAAATTAACATCTAAGGAAAATGAAATCACCTGAAAAGTCGAAGCCTGAAAACAGAAGGTAGAGAAAGTTTTGGTTAAGTGAAGAACTTAACTTTTTTTCAGCATTTATCCAAGACCATTATTTAGAGCTAAAGTCTTTAAAACTTGAAAAAACCAATTAGTCGCTGACTAATTCTCTTAAGTGAAGAAACATCAATGAGCACAGCGATGGGACAAAGCTGCTGATTCTAACATTATAGAAATAGAAATTGGTAGAAATCTGCTGACCGGTCAAAGCACCATCATGGTGGTCAGTGGTTCATGACGAAGTACGTATGTAGGTGTATTCTTTTATTTTTCCAATCACACTGATGCATTTACAGCATGTCTGACGATTTCTACAACTCATAAACCATGGGACAGTACAGAGACCAGCCGGGGGCGAACGGGGTCATGGCTGAGTCAAGTCTATCAGTGGGTTTAAAGACATTTTCCAGAACAGATGGAGCTACAGTAGACAGGGCTGAGGGCAGGACTGTATGTCTGAGAGACTGTTTTATTTAGTCTGAACCCTGCAAGAAAAAAAAACAGAGAAATTTAGCGTTTAATGCCTGTCTTTGAAAATGAGTTAGTTAGTTAGTTGATGATTTACTGTAGTTGGTCTACTCTAGAGTTGAGATGTAACTCTTTTACCATTACCAGTTCAAGACAGGATTTTTATTTGAGTATTTGGAGCCACATGTTGGACTTGAACCCGGGCTGCCCTCTTAGACGGGCGCGACCTTAGCATCAGGCTATTGGTGCCCCAAGACTGAATTATTTAGCCCCTGTTATACCTTGTCTGCAATGTAAAACACCTTTCCACCTCTGAGCCGGTATCGGAGGCATTAAAGAGACGTAACAGGGGCAGAGCGGCAGCCAGCTGGACGGTACAGTGCTGTTTGTGTGTACACATGAAGCTCCTGCTGTTTGTTTACACATTGTACACAATAATGCAATATGAAATGTTAGACCGGGACACTAATATAACTCTTTTGCGGATTCAATACAAAAGTGCAATGGGCAATGTCATAGTAGTCCTTTGTAATGGCAACGCTGCCAATTTGCAATGTGAGAAGGGGCTTATGAGTTGTTGACATATTGTGTTTCTTTTGACAGCAATGTATCACTTTTTTGTGTAGGTCCTGGAGGGGCTCAGCTTTTCTTGGATAAGTGGGGGGGGGGGGGGGGGAGGTTGGAAACCAATGGACTAGGGGAATCCCTGTATGACAGTATTACTTTCAAACATACATATAATTTGTATTTAATGTCACAATCATTCTGTGAATTTTCCAAGAAGGAGCAGCCCGTCTGACTTCTTCTGTTTCCCGTGGTTTACAACAGTGTGTCGTGGTCAGCCGTACATATTTTCACCATCCTGAAAGACTTTTTGGCTGCACCGGATGTTTACGGGACCGGTCTCTAAGAGGCTTAAAACATTGGGTTTGTGTTAGGTCGGTTTCAGGTCCAGAGGGCCAGGCTCCTTCACTTCCTGCATTATTTTAAGATGATGCATACACATGCAAGCCCTCACAAATTCTTGAGGGCACATTGAGCCCGACTGGATGTAGGATAAACTTCAGTCTATGCATGATACGCCGTGATTATGGCTTCTGGAAAATGCCTACTCTCAACCTAACCATACTAAGGTATGGAAACACATTTCTATTCCTATATTGAGATTTTTATTTATGGTTCAGACGGAAAGGAAGGCTCTCATGTCTGCATGAGCTTCTCTGAGAGATGTAAGTTATATAACAGCCTGACATCAATGTGATCAGACAGAAAATGGAATAGAGACGGTTATTTTATAATCTTTGTCAAATACTGAAAAGTTTAAAAAGGAGCTGTGTACAAACTTAAGACCTGATTCTAAAAGTTAATACAAATAATAAGTGGATCTCATATCGCCTTCTTCTATTCAAACTTTGGAAAACAGACAGAAAAGCAGAAATAAAAACAGGTTTCTGTATATACAGAACAAATGCTGTCATAAAATATTCCATCCTTCATCATGCAGCTTGATCATAAAAACTGATTCCAGTTTTATCATCTTAGTCATGCAGACTGTGTCAAGTCTCATGACAAGGAATAAATCCAGAAGTGGCCGCACACACAAGAACACAAACGTGATACCGTACATACCTGCACGCGCTCACACACAGAAGTCGCAGACAAAAGAGAGAAAAAACATTCAAGGGTGGACAAAAATAAACTTGACATTTACAGCTTTCTGTATTTTGTTGGGCACAGACTCATGAAAGAGGATGAGTCTACTGTCATGTGTCGCTGACCACACAGCTGGCAAAACACACGCACCACTTGCAGTCCTTTTGTTTCATTACCTCGATGAACTCTGAAGGCCTGAGACGGTCATGTTTTTATAAAATAACTCCACAAAGACGAGAAGGCACACAGCCTAAGTAACATACTGAAGATACATAAAGGGTGGCAAACTGAAGAGTGGAGAATGAGGATTAAACTCTGCACACAAATATAACCACAGAATCATTCTACTGATCCAAGTGTAGATCCAAAGTGTCAGTATAGATACCTCAGACATCAGCGAAAATGTAAGGCGAGCTAAGAAGGACACGACAAGACTTGACGATTCCACCGATGCAGGACCAAAGACCCTTAAGTGGACTTGTCGTAGAGATTAAATAAAAAGATGCAAACCAATTAGGCAAAACATTATAAGTTTTATGGTCAACAAAAAGTTTAATGAAGAATGAGATCTCAGAGCTTACATCTGTTTATCATTACAAGGAATCATCTGGACTGAAACGCTCAGAACAACAACTGAGTCACATCAAGGAAGCTATCTTTTTATAGTTTGTCTCACATGAAGTTTGACTCCTCACTTATGACTCCTTCACTTGTTGGGTCGTGCTTTTCTTGATTTATTATAGGCCTTGGCTGGATTAATGATCTCATAATTTCATCACAGAGAGAAGTAAGTTGACAGGGAATTATAAGAAGTGTAGCTGGACTTCAAGGAAGACAAGTTTTGGTTTCTGTTGCACAGTACAGTGCTGGTTTACCATAATCTTTACAGATTCTACATCAAAATGTAGAATGAGATTCCCTATAGGTTTAACAAGAGTTATTAAGTTGTTAACGCAGTGGGATCAAAGTAACGGCATGCAAGCTAGTTCAGGGATGCTGCTGCACAGTTTACATGTGTCATTCTCCACAATCCCTGACAAAAACATGAGTGTATCGTATCAGTCAATCTCCCAATTTGGCCTTCTGTTTTAGCTGCAATATCTCCCATCTGTCCCTCTGCTCTGAACATACCCACCGCTGCCTCGCACCAGTACTAGCTCAAACTCTCAGCCTCACCACTCTCTTGAGCATCCACCTGCAGGCTCCAGCTAGAGGGGTTTCAGACATCGTCTCATCACTCCTCAGATCTCTGCATCTAAAATACATCTGCAAGACGTGATGAGGTCACAGCCAAATGCAAAAACTATTTCCTGCTGCTGCAATCAAACATTTTAAATGTGAGTTGTCTGACTGAAATGATGCTTGAAGATAAAAAAAAAAAAATCTTTCTGCAGGCAAAATAAGGCAGATTATTTTGAGACCCTGAACTTAATGTTAGACCAGGTATTCTGAAAGTTATTATTTTCAATCAGCCAAGGTAATTTTTTTCATGGCTGTTTATACAGTGGTCCACTCACAGGCGTGAGTGTGTATGCGCTTGTGTGAGTCAGTTTAATAGCACAAACAGTAAATGAAGATGCAGCTGACAGCAACAAGGTTAAAACAAGTGTAGGAGCTTGTAAAGACAAAAATAGAATCACTGTGTTGGCGTGTGCGTCTGGGTGGGTGTTATTATTAGATACAACATTAAACAGCAGTGTCATCCTCAACGCAGTCATGTCTGCGGAAAAAACACTTTCAGAGTACCGGCAATGAAAGATAGACAAAAATAGTCTAAAACAGCTGAAGCGTTGGTGGATGATTGAAGTTATATTCTTTGGATTTTAGGACAAAATCACATTTATAAAGTGAAGTTTTTTTTAGCAGAACTGGCAGCTGTGTTTAGGGTTCATTAGTACACTGTGGAAACTGTTTCCATACACTTAAACGAAGGTAAAGCTTGAGGTAAAGAAAGGAGACATGATGGAAAGAATTTAAGAGCTTGAATTGCAAACTTCTTCTTCAGCTTTTTAAGACAAACCTCGGCTGATTTTTTTAAACTTATTTTTGGTCTGTATGACTGTTTGAATCAAAAACCTTTGGAATGACTTTAGATGATCGCCTCAGCTTGCAGCAGCACAACAAGCTGCAGTGGCTGCAACATGGCCGCTGGGCCAATGCGCCTGTCCCACTAAAATTGCTTGTTGATGCTGCTGACAGGCTCAAATTAAATGTAAACTGCTTAAAGATCCTTGATGTGGCCCCAAAGTGAGTTGAGACTTTCATGGCGCTGGATTTCTGATTCCATTTGGAAAAGAAGGTTCTTAAACTGTAGAAATTCTTTATATAATGCGTTGTAAATTGACTCTTAAAGCGCTTTTACACCTCATGTCACACATACACATTCACACACTGATGTTACAGGCTGCTATGTAAAGTGACAATCAGAAAAACTATTCCCATTCATACGCTGCAGACAAAGCAGCAGGAGCAACTTGGTCTTAAGTGTATTGCCAAAGACACATCGGACATGTGGCTGCAGGAGCAGGGGATCAAACCCCCAACCTACCAGTTGAGAGACAACCAACGCTACCAACTGAGCCACAGCCACCCTGACTGGAAAACAATCTGTCCAGACCATTTCCAGTTGCTTGCGGAAGCAATTCATCAGACCATGTCTCAAGGTTTGTCCACCTACAGGTCAGTGTTAAAGCACCTGCATTTCTTTTAGGGGAACTTACTTGTATTGTTGTCAAATCTTTAAAGAGCCCATATTCTGCCCTTTTTGGGGTTCGTATATTTAATCTATGTTCCTACTTTTGTACGTTTGTACTGTGATGATCGAGTGCAAAACAAAGTTTAAAAATGATCAGTAACCACAAGGCTACAAAAATGTAGGCAAAAAAAACAGTTGACAGAGAAATAAAAAATCAAAAACCATAAGACTAGACGGACACAGCAGGTAGACACTGGATTGACTGGAACGCTTTACAAATGAAAGAAAAGATGAATTGCCTCAGGGAGGAAGTAACACACAGGTTGTGCGTGAAATCACACCCTTATTCACTACTCCCTATGAGTTTTCTGTAGTGGACTGTTTATAGTATTTATTTGGACAAAATATTGCTTTTTTGTCCTGATCGTCTATATTGATGTATTTTGTAAATAGTGCCCCAAATGACAGAAGAAAAGTCAAGGAGAGTCCTTTTTTTAAAAGCACAATTTGTCGTAAAACATTTTTCAGAACTGACTAAGTGTTTTTCTCTCCTCTTCAAAACAAATTACTCTATAATGACATAAAAGCAGGCCCGGCGCTTTTTTCCTCCTCTTCTTCTAGGAACTGAGTCAAAGATGTAAACACTAGCGCTCGGCCCACTCACTTTTGGTTAGTGAGGCCTGGCTCACAGCTGCTGTTGTGCTTTGTTCTAAACTCTCCACCTTTCCGTCTGCGTTCTGCAGAGGCCACATGCTAACGGCTGTAACAGGTTTAATGACGACCTTGATTCAGACGGAAATGGCTACGGCAAAGTGTAGGAGTCATGCAGCAGTTCAACACCAAACTGTGACACCTGATGGGAAATGAGTGAACCTCTCTGCTCTTATAATATTTGAGAAAAAGATAAAAGCACATTAGGGTATTTAGGATATTTGGTAATTTTACATCCTTAAAAGCAAAGTATGCAAGTTTTTTGACAAAGTTTCTTACCATTAACATCATTTAGAGATGTTCTTTCAATGATCTTGTGAGGTGGAATGAGAGCAGTGATTTTTTTTTTACAAAAGAGCTCTTGTGTATATCAAAGTTCATTTATTTTGTAACATATCATACAGTACAGTAGGGCTCCACAATTAATTCGCAATTTTATCGCTATCACGATATTAACCTTAATTAAACTTTCTCACTCCTGTCCATTTCTGCAATTGGATGGAGGCCCAGTTATAATGGCCATGCTTTCACACCATTTTGATACAGTCAGAAGAAGCTAAAGCTAGCTATTAGCTACCCTTAGCTTTATAGTGCCAATTTAGTGAAGGGAAAATCTTTTTAGATTTATTTTGGATTAAGGATGGACAAGTTGCAAAAACAGGTATGATCTAAAACATGAAGAACAACAGATTTACACAGAAACTGAGTTAGAGCTATATTTATAGCTTATATGGACTCTATTTTTTATCACATTTCATGAAGTTATTGCAATATTGAACACTGTTCACATTGCACATTGCATATTTTTCTCATATCGTGCAGGCCTAGTATGAGAATCAAAAGTTATGTTGCAAACATTTTTTTGATGAATTTTAAAGATTTCAAGGTGAGATAATTAAAAAAATCCATCATTTACACATCAAGCTAAGCTAAGTTAGGACATCACACATGTGACTCTGAGCTCACAATCACGCTGTATCATCTGGGATGCTTTTGCCATCATAAGGTCCAGCATCACATTTGCCACTGTTAAAATCCACATTTACTGCCTCATGGTGGTTAGTTTTACAGCAGATTTCACATATAAACATTGTTTATTAGAAATTAATGAATAAGTGGGGTCAGGGGCTGGAAGGAAATCTCCTGTAAATATTAAGGAGTATGTTTGGGGTCACTTTGGAATGGAAAGCAAAGATGTTGGAGAAATAAGTGTTTACAGAGAGTGTGGGAATGAGGCAAGAGGCTATACATAGGTTTTTGAAAGAGGGAAAGCACATTAGGGTTGGAAATCTGGAAGTTTGTTTTCTCTCATTGGGGTTTAGTCAAGTCTTTAATGGCTGTGTTTCAACAAAGTACATTGCAGTAAAATGCTTTTTCATCAGTGGAAAAATGACTAACATAATGCTTTATGTCTTCTGGAAAATATAAAATAAACTGACTTTACCACAGTGTCTGCCTTAGTCAATCCACCATTCATTTATCCATCAACCATAACTGCATATTCTGTGGAGGGTCTTAAGGGGAGGGAAGTCCATCGCAACTCAAGTTAGGTGGCAGACACTGTACACCTTAAAGGCTTAATATGCGATTTTTCACACTTAAATATAATAAAAAAATCAAGTATATCCTCTGAAAATAACTCTGTGAGTCATGACTGTCTATAATGGGTGTAACACCCGAGTCCCACTGTCTGTGATGCTTTCAGAGTTTTCCGAGTCATATCTTCACTTTGTTTACATCGCCAGGATGGCAGCTGACTCCTCCCCTCTTGTGTAAAAGTTGTTTAATTGAGGGACTAGAGAAAAGAAGAATAACATACTGTACTCACTGCTTAACTGTGTTTCTAGATCAAGGTAATTTCGGGTAAATTTCCATGCAGTGTGAAGATACAAGCATAATAAAGATAGCTAGCATTAGCATGCTAACACAACATTGCACTGCAAGTTTTTTTGGTTACATTTGTTTGTTTTGGTCGCATATAAAGCCTTTAAAAGGTTAGTAGTCAATTGTATTTATATATATCCTAATTATAGCATTTAAGGTATCT
Organism: Labrus bergylta; assembly: GCF_963930695.1. Classification (NCBI taxonomy): domain Eukaryota; kingdom Metazoa; phylum Chordata; class Actinopteri; order Labriformes; family Labridae; genus Labrus; species Labrus bergylta. The sequence continues at coordinate 5,316,735 of NC_089211.1, read as the reverse complement.
CTGGCAATTTAATTAACAGTAGTTAGGATACATTTGTTCCTAATTAATATGATGTCAAAGAAAGAGAAAAACTAGACCTGGTCATAAATACAGGAGACAAAAGTAAATGCATCATCTTTACGTCTTCATCCAGCAGGTTTATTTTTTAATAAAACCTCAGTATACAACCTCTTTTACAAACACATCATTGCAGTTCTATTATCTTTCTTCCTGATTTCCCATAACACACCAAACTGGTAAAAAACCTAAAAGGGGTTTTCCAGCAGTAGCTACCACAGTTTGTATAGTAGGTTAGAGGAATAAAGGATAGAAACCTGTGGCTAACGTAGTGTTTGCCACAATGATAATGTATCATACACCACAGTGAGGCTGAGTATGACATGAGGCTGCATTGTTGTTATAAGGGGCTTAACTATAGCTAACTGTTCAAAACAAACTGCAGACTCAATGAAACCATGGTCAATGGTTTGAGATCCAGGTCACAGAGATGCACAAAGATGCAACCGGTTTACTAGAGGAGGTATTACTCCCAGACTGTGCCCAGGGGAGCTTTACAGTTACTCCTTGGTTTATGTATTACTGTATTGAATTCTTGAGTTAGGATTTTTGGCCATCACCATCTGTTTTTCAGATGGCGGGAATTCCAACTTTGATCCACTGACACATTTTATCGTCTACCTTACATGGCACTATGCTTAACAGAGTGAACACCATGATTTAGAGAACAAGACTTTAGATGTGATGAGATCAGAGCGAGGAAGATGTGCCTTATTTCCAGACAAGACAATAACGAAATAAAGATTACTGGAGATATGGTTTCATTAAGTTTTGTGGAAGGAGAAGGCTTCCGAGAGCTGATGGCGTTTGTCGAGATGGAGTACAAGCCAACATCATGGCTAATGACAACTTAGATGTTGAATTTTGTAGAAAACAGTGTCTCTTACTACAGACTTATGACAGCTCTCTCTATGGAGTCATATGTTACCATCAACTCTCATTTAATCCAGAACTGGGATATAAAGACTGTTGTCCTACAGACACACAGTACTGATGAGAGACACATCACAGAAAAGATAGCGGACCACCAGGTGGTCTGTGTGTGAAAAAAATCAGCAATTACCCAAGTACTCTTTCATAATGTAATGCTAGTACTCAAGCAAAAAGACACTGTAAATGCCCATCCCGACCTTCAAGTCCCACTTGTGTACTGTAACCCACAATTTGGAATCACTGATGTATTCTGTGTTTTTGCCTGTAAATCACCATTTGGGGATAAATTGATTATGCTGCATGGATTACCAAAATATAACTAAATAAAGGTGAATAGTTTGTCAGATAGGTTAGCTCCTTAAGGTTGTAAATGTTAAGGGCTTACGTTGAGTTTTAGAGGCATCACAGACAGCAGTTACAATGTACAAAATTTGTATCCCCAACCTATTTAAATGTTTCTCTATTCTTATGTCTTCTTCTCCCATGTCCTTATCCCTTCTCCCCAGTGAATAACCGTCTGGTCCCATTGGAGAGTCTGACCACAACACGACCACAGCCGTCCATCTTCACAGACAAAAATACCCCCATACAGCCCTTGTGCAGCCACACCCTCACACAAACATAGTACACACTACACAGGCAACTGTTGGGAACAAGACCAAAGTATGCAGAGCTACAGTATAGATTGAGGTCTTCTGAGAGATCGTATTTCAAAACAAACATCTTGATCTAGCATCTTCCTGCTCTGAAATGAATATGTTTAGCCAAATATTATCTTAGAAAAAAGACATTCGACACACAAGACTAAGAGAACCCAGTTATATAACCGAAAACAAAATTGGGTTCAGGAGCGCCAAAAACCTATCTGCCAAAATATTCGTTTTTTTATTGACACCACAGCATTGTTTGCCTTGGTGAAAAGAACAATGTATGATCTAATTTTATGACTGTTTGAACCATGCTGCTTGTTAAGTATTATTGGTGAGCAGAATACCCTAAAGAGCAGACCAGAACCGTGCAAGACAGCAGCCAACAACCAGTGATTCATGATGTACAGGCTGAATATCAGAAAGTTCAGGATAACTAGTCAATGTGCTTCTGGCACCAATGACACCCAATACAGCGGTCTTTACTGAACAGTAAGGGTCCAGTTTGACCAAACCCAAGTTTTCCACCCAAAAACCCACACACAATTTAGACACCCACACTACAACAAACACTTATAGGACTGACTGAATCAAGACATTTGCGTTCAATCACTGATGTTGGTTGTTCAGGCTGCACCAAGATTAAAAGTGAATGTTTTATTTACAGGCGCAGTCAAAGAATCAAGCGTGAATACAGAAGACTGAATAGTCCACCTTTTGTCACAGGCTTTGGGGGACTTTGGGGAAAGAAATCTAATAACTTCAAGACGAGGGGAAAGACTTGTTTTGGGATTCAATATAACCATAAAATCTATGTGCAATTATCTTATCTGGATAAGGAAGACGTTCATGTGCAAAAAATTAGACTGAAATCAGTTTATCCAACCCAAATTTTGTTAACCAAAAAGTTGTTCCATTATTGAAAACACAGCGTAAAAGACTGTAAAGTGATGCTTAAAGTTAGTGGCTAATGTTAAAACGCTTGCAGCAGAATGACTAATGTGAACGTAACATGAGGAATGAAGTGCCCAAGTGCTTGGGCTGCTAATGTTTGGTCAACATGGATGTCATAAGCTCCAGTACCCTGCTGCTGGCAGTCATCATTCGAGCTTATGTCCTGAACACCACTTCCTCCCAGTGACCTTTGGAAAAGCTGAAACTCAACTATAAAGTGGGTGTGGGTTAAGTAGTCATTCAATACTTAAAGCACCAAGATTGGGTAGATCAACAATAATTACTCGACCAGCATCCCGGGATCAATTCCTCCTGGTTGGTGGTCCATTTGATCACATCAGATCGTCTTCATAGAGTTTTGTAAATATGAGGTTGTTTTTACCTCATCCTGGCTGAGGCTCCTTTTGGGACTCCTTAATTGTTCCCAGTGTGACTCAGTGACTTTTTGAGTTTTTGTTGAGAACATGGGTTGGGACCAACATTGGTTTATCATCACAGGGCAAGCTTGTAATGAAGTTAGTCCCTAACTGTTCTTCCCAAAGCCCTTGCCACATTTAAATCATTGGTCAATCAGGACTTGGCTAAACTTCACAGCTTTAGGCTTTGGCAGTGCTCACATAGTGTGAGGTATTTTGTTCAAGAACTCTAAAAACAAAATCTGGATATGCATGGTCCTTGTGCGCTGCACTATAGCGGACTCAAAAGGGGGCTTGTTCACCCAGGGCCATTGGGAATCAATCAGCCCAGGTCGGTAGGGCAGGAAGCAGTAAATGACGCAAGATGGACTGATGAAGAAGAACTGCTTACCAGTGGTAGGTGGGTACACTTTAAAACAAAAAGCAAAAAAAAAAAAAGACAGACAGACAGATCCAGGATTCAGGTAAAATTCCGAATGCAAAAGATAAAACTAGACATCGACAGATATGAATATCAGGACACTGATGGGCTCACAGGGAATGGATGTGGAGGAAGAGAAAGCAGAGGAAATGCAAGAAAGTCTGATGGAGAGGTGGAAAATGGCCCAATAACTTGGGATGTGGGTATGTGACTAACAAGAAAGAAAAGATAGACATACTGTGGCACAAGTTGTTCATAGCAATTACGTGCTTAAAACTGCCTTTTGTGTCTCTGTTTCAGTAAGGAACGCTAAAAATGTTTGTCGCCATAAACTTGATATCCTGGCTTCAGAAACCTTGATCAACCCTACTCCTTCTTCTGAGGAGCATGCATGTGGCTGGTGTACTTTGATAAATATACCTCATATAAGTTTGTTTTTTTCAAAGGATGAGGCTCAAAACTGGTCTACAGATGATAAGCTAATGCTCTTGTTAACCCTTAACAATTAGCATTTGTGTCTGCATTTGGTTAAAATGCAAGAGGCTCTCATGAATGAACCCGAAGTAGATGGACACAAAACTTTAATGATTCTTTGATTATGTCAGGCTTTAGTTTTACTGGTATAGTCGCATGTTTTAATGAAAGTTTGAGATTTCTCAATTATCTTTTTGTTATTGTTCTGACGTTGAAGTTGAGGGTATTTTATGAAGCAGTGCAATTAACCAGGTCCTGCCATCGGTTCCCTTCATTGATAACAGGTCCGTGCAATATAAGCTATGAACCATTATAAAGTGAAATCAACAACTCTTTTGTTTCAACAATATACTGTAAGTTCTCATAATCCTTTTGCTCTTCATTTAATTGCCTCTTTATTTAAATGCCCTGTCCTAAAGCTTTGACCCTGTCTTTATAATGCATAAACATCTTAAAGTGATGCACGGCCAGAGAACATTCATAAGTTAATACTTATACATAAACCAGACCCTCGTTATATTTATTGAGACACACAAACAGGAAGTCTGAAGTGATATCAGTACTCTGGCTCTTAAGTGTAATCTAGTTAAATGTGTTTATCTTGACGTAGATTCTGACTTAATATCCGTCTAAGGGTATAATAAGCTGCTGGTTCTCGTCCCATTTTGATATCATCCTCTAAGCCTGCAGAAAATTAAACCACAAACTGTCAGAAGGCAAGAATGACTTAAATGTCTAAAAAAGAATAATGGCTGTGGTGCTCGGTAATGAGTGAGGAAAACTCTAAAAATGAGTAATATGCATTAAAAATAATGGCCATGCTGCTTTCTAATGGGTGACATAAGTCTATGAGCCAGTGGCCAAAGAACCACAAAATTGTCCTGATCCTTGCTAATGTCGGAGGCTACATTTAAGAACTGAGAGAATGAAATCCAGTCTGTGGATTATTTGCCACAATGTGTTGGTGTTAAGGGTAATAATATATGTTATAAAGGAGGTGTTTATACATTCAACCGTCTCATAGAGTGGGTGGGTAGGTCATAAAACTATCACATTGTGATATCTAACTTAAAGAATCGTCTATCTCATTAAGGGAACTCCTTCTGTGTAAGCACTGATACCCTGTTGGTTGGTGGGGACAGTTTTGGGGTGGGGGTTGGAATTGGGGGGGTCAAATGTTCTAAATTACAAAAAAACAATGGACAGTCTTTGGTAATGTTTGTGTTGTGCTGATCTCAACAATAAAAAAACAACAAAAAACTATCACATTGAAAAGACAAAACAAACACACTTGACAAAGGTTCAGAGGGATCGTAACAATGTGATTTTTTTTGATAAATTGGTGATGCAGAGCAAGAGAAATAGTATCTAAAAAACCAAATGCATTCAAACTGTTCAGCTGAGTTTTAAGTAGTAATGCAACATACTTATTTTAAAACAGTTACCTCTATATGACCTCCAAAGCAAACCAAATTATCTGCTAGAAAATTGACAATGTCCCCTACAACCGGGTCAACAAATCCTTAAGAAACCCATTAGTACTTACTGTGAAGTACAACAGTACACTAATCAACTAGCTAATGACAAACGTTGAACACTTCAAAACTATGGTCCAAGGTTTTTTCCACCTTAAAAGTTGGTTAAGATCAAACAACAGACAGAGTGAGTGTTACTAGACTGACAGTGTCAACAAAGGAGTGGAAAATAAAATACAGTACTAGTGTGCAGAAAAAGTATGAAACTGCATTAAAAACATGCATGACAATCGCTCTAGTGGCAGGATATACTGCACATATCATCACCCCTGGCTGCCTACACACACAGTTCATTCTGGAAATTTTGGGAAATTTTCATGAGTTTAGTGCTTGTTTGAAAAAAACTTGTGCAGATTACCTGTTTGATACTTCGAAAATCTACCTTCCTCTTGCTGGTACATTATTTGGTCATAACTTGAAAACTAATTTACTCATGTAAATAAGTTTAAGAGAAATGTAAAGTCTGCACATAGTGATTTTTTATTTTTTTTAACTTGCAGATTCGTTCAGATGATTTGAAAATATCGGCATTTCAGGTTTTCTAATTTACATAATGTTTTTGAGATTGTCAGCCCCATACTGACAGGCTTGTTAGTAATAAATAACTTTATTAAAAAGGGAATTAAAGCAAGGCTTTAAAAATACCAAACACTGTAGTATTGCATAATGCCCACATTTATAAGGACATGGAAAGACAGAAAGTTGAATAGAACCCAAAACCAGCTCCACCCTTATAACTTCAGCATAACCAGAAACCTATGACTTACATCCTTAGACTGTTACATCAACAAAAGACAGAATATCTTAAAGCTCAAAACTTAAAAACATCTCAGAGCAGAAATGTTCTGGGCTGATGGTGTTGACTTGAACATAATACTAATGTGGCAGACATCAAATGGAGCTTTACGTGCTGGCAGACATTTTTCTTTTACTACCATCCCCTTGAGCCCCCCACCACCCGTTCACGCACACACACACACTAACACACCCACACTTTCTCCTCGGGCATAATTAGAAAAGGAATGTCTGAGGGAGATTGTAAGGGAACCACCCCGAGCTCACAGAGACAGGAAGTGCGACGTATACTTCAGACCTGTAATTGTGACGCTGCTCTGCGTCTCTGTACATTAAACTGAAGCAGAACCCGCTGTCCAAACACAGAAAATATCCACCTTAGATTCAAACCTTCTGCTAATGACCACCTTATAAAAGATCATGTTTAAACAAATTTGCACTGTTTGGATTAAAAGCTAGAGTAATGCAATTTATTTCCCCTCAATTATTACGATACATAGACTTGATGATTGGCTCATTGGCTACTGAATACCCCTCCCATAAATCAAGTCCAACTGTTTTTATAAAGTACATTTCATACACGAGGCAACACAATGTTCTTCACTTTAAGAGAAAAAAGAAACAATTACAATGATAGCAAGTCAAAATGCAAAGAATAAGTAATCGGAATTAAAAAAAAGAAAATGCAGTTCCTCAAGTGCCCACTTGAGGCTGGCTCTGAAAGCCCCAGAAGTCACATACACAGCCCATGTTTACAGCCTGGTACAAAAAAAAAAATTCTGGTCTGAATAGTTCATGATTTTATCAGCACACACTGTACGGGAGGTGAGTTTCTTTATCAATAATTTGATTTAATGATGTATTAAGAGTGATGCATAATTAGTGGCACGACTGATTTAACTTGAGCAAGTTGGCTCCACCTTTTTTTGCGCTATTGCTAGGTTGACTGAAAGTGAAGTTGAGACAGCATTTTCAATATGGCAACCGCCATCGTTGGGCTTCAAGACCCCCCATCATTAACAAATGGGTACTGAGACTATGTCCATGTTTTATGAAGTCTATGGTTAAAATGTAATACATCTCTCCCTGTGAACAATAGTTTTGGCAGGTCTGTGCTCTGAGGATTCGAAACATCCCTGCTCAAAATAAGTGAAAATTGTCTAAATAAATTCAAACCTACCCTGTAAATGACTTTTTTGGACTCATGCTAAGAAGTCTTTCAAACGATTACAAACCCATAACATTTACTGTGGGTACAGGATGAATCAAATCACCTATAATGTAGAAGGGACATCTTCTGACTAACTTTGACACTGCTCTGTGGTCAGTAGCAGCTTATCATTCACTGCTGCACGGCTGACTTTGCTATTTACTATTCAACCACTTTGTTTAATGGCTAAATTTTGTGTTTGACTTTTCTTCTCTACTACTGTGTGTGGAGTTCCTGCTTTAAATACACCAGAAAGATTTATTGTACAACTCTTACCATGAGCCAGTGGTAACAGGCAGAATATTTCTCTCAGTGGAGTGTCATCTTTACACGCAGCGTGCACACAGCTGTACTTCTTCTTCTCTATGTACCGAGTGTACAGTTGGGATTGGCAGGAAGCTCAGCGGCCTGGTTTCAGTGCCAGACTCCTGCAGAAATAAGAACATCTGTAATTAGTAACAGACAAGCTGCTGTAATTTCAGAGAGAATCTAAAACAGGGGGAAAACTGCACTCTGGGACAGCCAAGATGGAGGTGATTAAAGTTGCCACTTACAGTAGCTGAAAATGAAACTAGGGCTGAAAAAGTTTTACTCAACAGAAACAAAAACAAAACACTGGAAATAAATGTCAAGTCTGTATCCCAGCAGGAATCTGAGGACACTGAAGCTGGATTCCTGAGAAGGAAATGCATGCAGTACTGTTGGCTCGGTCTATGCGGCAGTAATTTGCCGTGCTTTGATTTTTAAACGCTGTTTGGTTTGTTCAGGTAAGAATTATGACATAAGTTGTGACAGCTCCAAACATAGCACTTAGATGGTGAAGACGATGTAAGAAAATGTGGGTTGGAGAGGATTGAGGCTGTTTTAAGGGCAATAAAAAGGAAGGCTAGACTGATGGAGTGTCTTCTTCAAATGAAACAGGTTATAGCTGAACTCAGACTTCTTTTGATTCTCCTATTCTAACAGTATAAAGGAAAAGAGAGAGGATGACATGTCACCAAAATATGTCCAGTAAAGGCTTTGTTTGTGCAACATGTGACCTGTGTTTATAAGCTCTGGTTTGGTTGGAGATTGGTACCATGAGTCCAAACACATGACAATAGGACTAAAGCCGACGTTGGTTCAAACCATAGAAAATAAACTTGAGTCATAAAAAGAATTGCAGAAGAAATGCCGAAATGGGAGTGGTTGTTGTGTGCTACTTTTTTGAGGGATGTCCTATCATTCTTGAGTTTTTGTGGAGTGGTGAAGGCTGATTGTCATGTTTGGAAACAAGACTGGTGCAAAAAGGGGGGTTGAAGATGAAAGGAAATTGCATGGAAACACATGGGGGGGAAAAACAATGATAAAGAAGGAAAACTATGCCCCAGAGAAGAAAGCTAAAAGTTGATAGCTGGCTGCGAAACATTCAATCTATGGAAAAAAAACTGTAGGCAGAAACAAGCTTAGTGGCATCACACTGAATTAAAAAATGACTTAAAGTTAGTTACTGAGAACATGGAAAATGGTTCAATAAAAGGAAATATTCAGTTAAGTTCACCACGAGCAAGTTGGAGAGGGTTGATGACATTTATATCCTGCGACCACTGAGTGACCATCGAGTGACCATTGTCTGACCATTGTCTGACCATGGTGCGACCAACGTCTGACCATGGTGCGACCATGGTGCGACCATCATGCTATGTGCATGTAATGGAATTGCTTCATTATATTTTCTGTTCAGCATTGGGAGGGACATGTGTGAACAAGCAACTCAGGAAGATTTCCGGGGCAGGCTGTCCTGATATTTTCCCTCACTTAGAGCCCATATGATGCCCTTTTTGGGGTTCGTATATTTAATCTATGTTCCTACTTTTGTACGTTCACAATAGCTAAAGTTTGAAACAAGTGTCTGTTTTCATGTACTGCTCCTCCTTGCTCCCTCTATGCTCTGAGTCCGTCAGCTGCACTCTGTTGAGCCCACACTGTTAGACCCCAGGTGGGCCAAGTCTGCTCTGATTGGTCTGCCGATCCGCTCTGTCGTTATTGGTCAGCATGCTTCTCAGAAATTTCATCATGAGCTGCAAGACTTGCCACAACGAGCCAATGGGCTTAGATCAGTGATCTCACACTGACAATGACGTCACACTGACAAATTTTTATCGAGGGGGGGCTAGAACCGAGCGTTACATGCAGCTAATGCTACAGCTAACAGGAGGAGGTAGGAGTGGCTGCGTTTCCGTGGACTTTGAATTTTTGTACATAGATGTGCCTAAACATGCACAGGACACTTGGAAAACACACTAAAGAGCAGATAAAACCACGAAAAGCATAATATGGGACTTTAAGGAGTGCGAGTTTGAAAAAAGCCTTAACAGACACATTACTAAGACAAGCATTAAAAATATCTTAGCAGCCAACCGTCAAGCTAATTGTCTGGTTTTCTTGTGTAGGTAAAAAAGATGTAAAGGTATTACATTTTCTCACTATCATGCTTTTTTTTAATGACAATTTTGGAAAACTGGAACCTTTCTAGATCTAATAGTATTCAAATGTAATCGTGACATCATGGGTTTGCATAACTTGTCACATTGTGTTCCTTAAATGCTGTTTGTGTGTTGAAAAGCAAAACACACACAACAAACATATACAAGATCACACACTCACTCTGTGAATGCCATTCCACGGAAAACATGCTGCTTGTTCCAGGAAGTGAGACACTGCAGCCAAACCAGATACAGGAAGTGATCGGCCAACCAGTCATGGTGGAAACTGGGGGTGGGAGCTAAGAATAAAGCAGACCTGCATGTATGTGTGTGTGTGTTTGAGAGTGTTTGGTGAACGTGTGGTTTGAAGAGAATCACAACAGGATGTGATAAAAACGTTGAAAGGACAATTTAATTTTTTTGTTTTTTAAAAACATGTTTTACTTGAAGATGTTCATTATGCTCTTTTTTCTCCTTATTGGTTATTTGATATTTTATTTGGAACATGTAAAACATTTCTGCTGTAAAGTCAGAGACAACAATATCCCAGACTGTTTCTTGGCTTGCAGGTTTGGTCCTTGTCCTGTTCAGTTTTGGAGCCTGTTTCAGAGAGTCTACTGGTTTATTTGAGAGTTTTCCACCAGTTCAGCTGCATTATTCTAACCGAGCTTTGTGTTTGAGCAGCAGAGGTCCAATGGTTGGTTCTTCCACGTGATGGACAGGCAATCCCTACCACATAAAGCCAGAACAGTGTCAGTTACATAATGTATTTATTTCTTGCCTAAACAACTGTGGCTCTTCCAGACTCTGTTTATTCAACATTCAGATGGTAAAGATCCAAACTGTGGCCTGTTTCACCACTTCATGTTGACGCCAAGAAAGAGGTTTTTTTTTATAAATCTGGCTGAAATATTGATTTGTGAAAAATGAAACAGAGATATTCAGGTTTATAGTGTCTGACCTAACCTGTAACAAACATGTGTTAGCCTCTGATTATTATTGAAAAAATGAAACTAATGCCTCAGTGAAAAAAATGCAGTTCCTCATGTATCCACTTGAAGCTGCGTCCAGAAGCCAAGGAAACCCCCTTTTCAATCTATATAAAAACGCTAATTTTTGTCCCTAGCAGAAATAACCAAGTAAACATCCCAATACCAAAAATTATTGTGGCATCAATTTATCATGTCTTTACTGTACTGGATTTTATTCTCATCCTCTTTGATTATGTTCAGACTAAATGTCATAGCGCACTGAGTCTGTTGGTAGTGTTCTTTTTAATGTGTGGTTCCAGTATAGAGAGCAGCATTTCAAGCTGGACCTCTGACATCCTGAGGAACAGCTGTTGTAGTGAGTTCTGTGTAGGTCACGGTTTTAAAAACAATATTGTCGTAATAGTAATACTTATCGTATTGTGGCCTCTCTATCATAATACATATTGAATCGTTGGGTTGTGGGAAATATCCAGACCTAATGGACACAATACACAGTCTGGAAAAGTCCTTATCATATAATGGGGTTTCACACTCATTTATTTCTTGTTCCAGTGTCTGCCAGCCAGTGTTCCAGCCACTTTTATAGCCTGGAGTGTGTGTGTGTGTGTGTGTGTGTGTGTGTGTGTGTGTGTGTGTGCGTGTGTGTGTGTGTGTGTGTGTGTGGGTGTGTGTGTGTGTGTGTGTGTGTTTGTTTCTCTGTTTAAATGCACTGTATAGCATGTGTCTTTGTGTGAGTGTGATTGTATTTGCCGCTGTTCCGTCTCCACCAGCAGCCAGACCGCATCTGATCTCTCCCAGCATCCATTAACACTGTCATATAAACTTTTTACGATAACAGAACTTGATGGACTAATGTCTCATTAAAGATTAATACACCAATTTGTATGAACACACAAATATCCAGAGGTTGCTATTAAAAGGAACATTTCCATTCTGTGGCGACCGCAGAGATTGAAGCCCCTCACATGCATTAAACAGTAGAAGAAATCTGCTTTCCAGTGCATGTGTGATGTGTGCGTGTGTGTGTGTGTGTGTGTGTGTGTGTGTGTGTGTGTGTGTGTGTGTGTGTGTGTGTGTGTGTGTGTGTGTGTGTGAGTATGAGCTGTTTATAATAAGTTGACGTTGAGGATTTGAAACTGTGCGTTTCAGTACTAATAAGTTAAATACACACATTTATATGAATAACTTTCCCACTTCTCTCATCCATCTGATGGATGCATCTTCTCTCTCATAGTAAAGCTTTAAATGTCATAATGCGTTGCTCATTATACAACAATAACATTCATACCCCTCCAGATTAGACTTCTACAAAAGCCTCACTTGTGTTACCCAGCAGTCAATTAACTGCACAGACATGTTTTCTGATGTCCTCAATCAGCCTCCTCTTATTGTTTTTATCTTTCTTTGTTGCCCAGGAGGCAGAGGGAAAAGTTGCAACCACAGCACAAACATATCCATATCTTCATCTTTAAGTTTGCCTTGAGGTCCCTATTTATATATCAAGCAGGAACAAATGAATACAAAATGAACACTATCATTTCATTCAGGCTCTTGGTTTTCTCAATTCTCCTGAATTTACCATCTCATTGCTCTGTCTATCTCTCTTTTAATTGCTTTGTCAAGAAAAGTGCAGTCAAACACAGAATGTATGTGTGCATGGTCTATACCGCAGTAGTTTAGCTCTCAACCTAATGTAACGTTTATGGTACCGACCACAGTCTGCGACCAATATGCCAAGAGTTGTACTTGCCACCTCAGATCATCACTTTTCTTTAATTGAAGAGTCTTTTCTATCAAACCAGCAATCCACAAGGTTTATATACTTCACAGTATTCGACGGTTTCCTTTAAATGCTGTTAAAAGTGGCACAGCCTGTCTAGTCCTCGTAGCGTTGTAACCTGACATTGCTTTTGCCACCTGCAATGAATGAGGGCAAATTTTCGCATATCAACTTGCTTGCAGGGGATGATGGTAGCAGCTGCATTTGTGGTAACAACTAAGCTTTTGAAAGAATATAGCTCAACAAAAATACTTTTCTCAAAAAATGATATTGGGCACACTGGTTTGCAGTACATAACCCACTTTTTGGATAAAAAAGTGTGTCTTTTACACCAAATTTAGCAGTAACTAGAGAACTCAGAGCACATTCTTCATGCATTCTAATTCATTTCCAAAACAAAGAACTTTATGACAGGAGGGGCACTTTGTTTGTCCACTGGTTGCGGCAAATAAACACAAAATAAAAGTTTCTCATCAATGCCTTATCATATTTCAAGTGGTCAGTATCAATGCTCAATTAAGCTCAATGCTAAAGGGCAGCTTATGTCGCCATTGGAGTCATGATCTGTCTAAAACTGATTCTATTCTTTTTATCAAAAAACAATCTCACCTTAATTCCCTTTGGTGCTGCTATTACAAACCAGAGATGAAGACTGAAGTAGACTGAATTTGTAAACTGTAAAATACTGTCAGTATAAATGAAATTGATCAGATTTACACATGAAGACAACATATTTGTTATTGCACATAACACACAAAATTCAGACCTAAAACACATAAAACCCCATCAAAAAAAGAGGACGAGATACAAACACACGCAGGGGCCAAACACCCTTTTATACAAGTCCAGTGGATCTGTTTTAAGTACCACTTCAGTCCATCTTTAGGGACATTTTTATTGAACTATGAAACGAGACTTTGAATTTTTCCAAATAAACGTGTTCACACCACTCAGATTTGTTTTTGTTCCCGACGTTGGAGACTGTAGGAGACCTAACAGGAGACTCAGTGTCCCGGCCATCCTCCACTCATCACGTGTCAGGATTTTACTGTCATTTTATTTTCATCAGCCGTCTCTCTGCGTTAACAGCTTTTCTTCTCAGGCTGTTTGATGTCACTGGTGTTATTGTCATAATGAACTTAATCAAGCTGTTATTGTTAGAGCATGAATCAGCATAAAACAGGTTAAAAATACACGATGCAGATACAAATACAAGGGCTGTATTTCGTCTGTCATGTTCAAGTATAATACATATTATATTATATATTGCATTGCATTTGAATAAGGGTTGGGAAAAAAATGAATTTGCAGTTTGAGCACGCTAAACCTGCTGCCAAACTTTTCTTCAGTGCAACCTTTCCACCTTTCTTGGCACACTGATGCAGCGGCATGTTGATCCTTTAAATGGTAAATGGTGATTGGACTTGAGCATATATAGCGCTTTTCTAGTCTTCTGACTACTCAAAACGCTTGTATACCGCATGTTATACCTACACATTCACACACTGATGGTAGAGGCTGCTCTGTAGTGAGACCATCAGAAGTAACTAATCCCATTCATACACATTCATACGCCGCTGACGAAGCAGTGGGAGCAATTCGGGGTTAAGTTTCTTGCCCAAGGCGTCAGACGCGTTGCTGCAGGAACAGGGGATCGAACTCTCGACCTTCCGGTTGAGAGACGATGACTCTTTACTGTCTTTGGAGCAGAAAGACAAATAATATGTCCATCTACTTAATCACAGAGAGCAGCTCTGCTCAAAATTAATAGAATAAGCAATAGTATGAAGCAAATAAATAAATATTCTCTGCATTATGTTACGGCAGCAACTTGACAAATAATAGCTGGAAAAAGTAACAAAGAAAGAACCAGACATCCTCAAGTACCCTATAACAAATGCCCAGACACTTACCCTTTAGCACTGACAATATACTGAAAATGTATAATCCTTAACTATCAGACAGCCATGGGTTTTTGGGGTCATACAAGACCTAGCAGAATACCTCGTTCAACATACCTCTATGTGTCGGCAGAAGAAGGCTTTGATTTGGGCTGCTTTAATTGTACGTTTGGGCCTCAAAACTCATCAAACTGTCAGAGTTCAACATGTCTGTACAATCAGAATGATGACACAGTGTGTATCTGTTAACACACCGTCAGTGTGTGTTTGTGAGTTAACCCAGTGACTAACGGTCGTCGACAGATATACAGTGTGTCAAATGCTTTCAATGTGTTTCTACAAATACTTCCCTCAGCCCTGCATGTATTCTATGAATTATCTTCATTTGTGTTATTACTGCTTTAAGGTTCAAACAATTCCAAAGTGGGATGGACTTTGACTTTTGCATCACCTTTTGTCTTCCAGCAAAAGTGAGCTACTTTGTTGAGATATTTGACCTTTAAGCATCTTGTGGGACCATGTCACATTATACAAATAAGCAAACATATTTCCAATATTACATTAAGATTTACTTTTTTATTGATTAAATTTCAGTTTTCACACTCTGTAGTCATGCAACACACACATAGGCTGAAGTATACACACACATGCACACAGACAGGATGCTATGGGCATGCACTAAGGGAGAGATGTCAGAGTGACGGAGCGGCCCACAGTGGGCGCTCCTGAGTTGGTGGTGGGGAGGGGCTTTGGTGCCTTGCTCAGGGGCACCTCTGCAGTGCTCAGGTGATCTGGCTCCTCTCCAGCTACCAGACCAACTTCCATACTTGGTCCGCACCGGGACTTAAACCGACAACCATCCTGTTTCCAACCCAAGTCCCTACAGACTGAGCTAGCATCAGTGTGCACAACAGCCAGTGCACCAAACCACAGTATCTAACAATTATTCTTCTGTTCCTTAAAAAGCTGCGCTCTACTATAACTAGTGATTAATGGCAGTTTTTCCAGATAATATAAAATATTCTGATACGTGTCCTACTTAATGATCCCCACATGATGACAAAGTGTGTGTGTATAATATGCTCTGGGATAAGTATCTGGCAACCGCAGCTTACTTTAACTCCTTATTAATAAAGATGGAGTGAGTAACTTTTTCTGAAAAAAATAAAAAAATAAAAAATAAAGACTTAATACAAAAGTAATTCAGCTCGGGTGCTGGTGGTGCAGTGGTTGGTGCGCGCGTCCCATGTACGGAGGCTGTGGTCCTCCAGTCTGGCAGCCCAGGTTCGGATCTGACATGTGGCTTCTTTCCCGCATGTCATTACCCACTCTCTCTCTCCCTGATTTCTGACTCTATCCACTGTCCTGTCTCTCCAATAAAGGCATGAAACGCCCCAAAAAATCATCACTTATGGGCCTCCATTCATGTGTGGTGGTGACTGTGTCTGCAGAGACTCCGTCCTCTGCCTGTATTTATATGTTTTGGTTGACTCTGGATGTTTCTGTATGGGGAAATGGTAAGTTTCCCCCAGCCAATGACAGATGAGTTTAGAAGTGGATACAATTCAGCGATTGGTCGTGATTCAAACGTAAGTGGACGAAGCAGCAGAGGAGAGAAAATATAATCACAGTGAGGCAAAATGCCAAACTGATTGAGCTCGTTCCCAAACGAGGTAGAAACTTTGGTCAGCTTTTACCTGCGGACGCGGAGTTGCTCTGCTGTTTGTTGGGCAGGCAGGTGCCAAAAAACGGTGGTAAGCTTGTGCTAGTGGTTTAGGGTCCAGCAGTAAACGTACACGCTGACCCTGCAGTGAGTATGGGCTTCTGGCAGCGCTGAGCTCAGGTGGAGGGACCCAGTTTGAATGTTGTGTTTCCAGCTGCAACGAACCATGCTACTGACTCTACCTCTAATAACAATATTAGCTGATGTCCTTCAACAGGGTCAACACTGATGTTAAAGCAATTTCTATTCTGAATGTAGGAGACTCGGAGCAGCGATTAGTTGTGTAACATTTTCACTTTATTTGTTAATTGATAAAACATTGAAACTGAGGTGGTGGGATTTTAATGTGAAGAAATGAAAAGGGGTCTCAGTGGGTTGCATCCAGACAGACATGCATTCCCTGAATACTTGTACAATTTGGATCTTTACACCTGCAGTGTTGTTGAGACGACAGAATCATTAAACTGGGTTGAGTCATAAATTGTTTTAGTCTCTCAATGGGTGTTAATGTCTGACACACTGGCTGGGTACATATAGACTGTAGACACACACACACACACACACACACACACACACACACACACACACACACACACACACACACACACACACACACACACACACACACACACACACACACACACACACACACACACACACACACACACACACACACACACACACACACACACACACACACACACACACACACACACACACTTTATTACAGACACAGTTTTGCTTACGTCCAGGTGCATGTATAAACACACCTACATAACTCAGTTTTACGTTCCAGAGTCAGACAGACACAACATAAACATTAAACATAAGCCACACAAACATAAAAGTAACTGCTAGATCTGCCAAACCGTTAAGGATTGATAACAAACTGGACCCAAGTGCAGATTCTTAATAAAAATATTTATTTAAACAAAAAGTCCAACAGGAGCAAACAAGGAGCCACAAGTAAACTGACAAACAACAATGAACTGACACAGAAGGGAAGAAACACAGAGACTAAATAGTTAATCAGACACAGGTGAGACTAACAAGACACAGGTGAAGACAATCAGGGCAATCAACATGAAGGGAAACACACAGAGGCAGGAATACAAGAAACACAGAGGACAACTACAAAACTAAATCATGAAACACTAAAAACACACACAACTCAAGAATGAACAAAACACACTAGAACATAAAGAAACACTAAACACTGAAATACAAAACTAAATAAGACCAAATCATGACACCAAACATGTCATATTTTTCTGTAAGATATCCAACATCCTTTAATATTCACAGATAGCTGAATTTTTTGGAACGTTTTCCAAGTTGTAAAATGTACAGTAAACAAGAACTCTTGTTAATGAGTCAACAAGTGCCTTGTTGACCCAATTGATCCAGATTTTGGATTTCTTTTTTTTTTTTAAAGCGCAAGGTTGCGGAATTAGCTTGTGGCTCTGCTTTTATCGTGAGTGTGCAGTTGGTCAACCAAATTTTCAAACATGAATTCATTCATCTGACCGGTCCAGAGCAGCTGATTGGGCCCTCTTTCCACCTGGACACTGGAGACGACGTGCGATTTAGCTGAAATTTATGTCAGACTCCAAAATCAGTCCTGCAACTCAAAAATCAGGTCCGAAGTTTGCATAGTTTAAGGCTGGCATAACTGTTATTAGGCTTCTACAGATTAACTGTGTTCCTGTTGCAAGATCACATTTTTCTGTGTGCTTCCATCATCCCATCTCTGTAATATATATTTTATAATTTTCAACCAAAATTTGGAAAATTCCAAAAAGTCAAAACTTGATTGTTATCCACCTAAAAGTTATAAACACATCAAATAGATGCCAATGTTCTCGGAATAGCATCATTAAAAAGCGTATGTGTGGAGGTTATGGCATGAAAATCCCAGTGGATTCATTAGTGGAGTTCCACATGTCATACTAGTATTGTAATGGGGTTTAAAAATACAGAACTTCTTAATTTTAAGAGTTTAAAGGTTTTGTGAGCTTTAATAGAAAAGACAGAAATGGGGTTTGATTGTCCCATTGTATCTTATTTGTGTCTTTTTACTAAGCTATTGCAAATATATCCACAAAGACACAAACTGAGACACACATTTAGAATTTACCAAAACTTGCTCAAACACTTGGAAACATTTCATAGACTGTTGCACAGACAAAAAAAAACAAAAAACATGCGTCTCCTCTCTTGTTTGACAGCTGAAGACAAATCAGTCTAGGTTTGCAGACAAATTCTCAATTATCCAGACAGACCTCAGTCAGATGAGTTTCTTCTGTCTGCGAGGAAGCTGATTCACTGTCATACCACCCGCCGCTATACGCTGATGTTTTTTCCCAGAGCATGTCACTGCATGTCCTTAAATTAACGTCATACTCAACAAGTGTGTATGTGCATGTGCATGTGTGTGTGAGATGGTAAAGTGAGAGGGGCAAAAAAGTACACTAACATGCTTCTGTCTGGGCTGTAAATGTCTGCAAGTTTTTATCTATGTATTTGTCTTTGTGTTGTGTTGTGTGTGTGTGTGTGTGTGTGTGTGTGTGTTGCCCCCACACCACCAACCACAGGAAGAGTGGGAGGGAAAAGAGAGGTGGACCACGGAGTGGTTAACCTCATGACATCACACGCCCCAAGCTGATTGGCTGCAGCCTGTGGCTACAGGGTTTATAAGCAGACCAGGAGGCTGGATTCAGGCAGCAGCATCACAGCAAACAACATCCAGGAAACCCAGGAGATAAACTATAGAGGATCCACATCGGCACAGCAACCTGTTTTTGCTACACAAAAACTTCTGAAACTTCCTACGACTGCAACAAGGTCAGAATGAATTAACAAATATCATTTTAACTTTGCCTGGTTTTGTCAAGTATTGATAACGTACTGGACTCTAGTGCAGATTCTTAACAAAAACTACTTAATTTAATGAAAAGGCTAGATGCAAAACAAAAACTTACAAGACCAAAATCCAAAAAGGGAAAACAAGGAAACACCAGAAACTCTGACATTATACAATTACAATACTAACAAACAACTGACACAGAAGGGAAGGAACACAGAAACTTAATTGACACAGGAGTAATCAGACATGGGTGAGACTAATGATACAGGTGAAGACAATGAGGGCAATCACAATGGAGGCAAACACACAGAGGCAGGAATGAACACAAGAAACACTGAGGACAACTACAAAATAAATACATGAAACACTACAACATAGAGGGAAACACCAGGGAAGAATGAGACCTAAAAGATAAATGCATCTAAACTGTGAAAAACAGAACAAATCATGACAGGTTTGAGTTTGTCTGCAAAATTCCTCCTTTACATTATAAGAAAAAAAAAAATTCAGGAAGTAACTAATCAAAAAGTTCTGTGTATTTATTTTGACATCTTTACATGGCAAAATGTTTGGGGACACCCAGTCTACACACCATAATTTACAGTTTGTATTGTAAAGGCATAAACAAATGATGGAGTATGTTCACTATGGCACTATTAGGAGTTAATAGAAACAAGTTGACAGAAAAACTGAGTCTTAACTTTTATCTAATGTGATTCACCTTGATTATAATTTTTTTTTTTTTTTCTCCAAAGCAACTTTAAATGATTTTGTTTACCACCGCCTTATTGCAATGCACTCAGGCTTTGCTGATTTTTATTCTCAGTCAATCAAACTTAAATTGATAGTTTACAGACTTGAACACATTTTAAGTCAGTGAAGTGAAAAACCTGCATCACACCCACAAGATGGTTTGGTTTTCTGCCATGAAGCTGTGCAGTTTATTGCATTTAATTATGAGTTCTTTTTTGAGACTTTATGGCTGTGGAAGTGAGCCTGAGATGCAGAAGTTAAGAGGGGGAAGCCATGTTTGATTGGCTGATTAGTGCTGCAGTGACAACAAAGAGGCAGCTGTAGGCTGCAGGAAACTACCTAACCTCTGGATAATATGATAGATTACCAGGACAAGCCCAGACTAACCACAATTCAGTAAACACAAAATACACACACAAACAGTCTTAACTACCAGCTCAGTCAACGACGTTTAACAAAACATCTGAGTAGGACTTTAAAAGGTTTTAAGTGTAGGAGTTTAGTTTCCAAAAAAACAGTGTAGGGACTACACCATAAAATAAGTGCTGAATCCAGGCTGACATAATTTTGCAGTTTCTCTTTGGCATTTTGAATTCCCTTGGCTCAGGCTCAAACCAAGAGATAAGACAACCGTGTTCAAATCGATCACAAATGTAGCTGGATTTCTCTTGAACCAAAGCAACTTCCAGTCTTAAAGTTGTTTAGATAAAAATCTGAGACTGGGGTGTTTTTCAACCACCAGGGGAGACACTTTGTATTGTTGGACACCTGCATCTGACTTATGATTCTTTAACTGAAGCAATTCTACTTACTGCACTTGGACTTGTCAAAGGCTGTATTTGGCAATGCTAGTTTGATAAATGTATGCAATATATTGTATTTGTAAAAAAAAACACAATTTTACACTTTTGTAGTAAAAAAACAAAGACATTCAAGGGAAAGAGATGGCTTGTTGTAATTTTGTTTTTGGACAGAGCCAGGCAAATACTTTACCTTGCAACTGCAGGCTTTACACTCACCTAAGCTAATTCCTGCTAGCTTTGACAAAAAAAGATATAAAGACAATATTAATCTTCAATTCAAAAAAACTTGTAATGTAAATCTTGCATAATAATTCTTAAAAATATTTCCTAAAATGGCAAATGAACCATAATCATCTTTCCTTACTTTGACTCTACCTATGTCGTTAACACAATTCTAACTTTAACCCTAAAAGAAAAACTGGACCATGAAACAGCCCGGGGACAAGGCGAAGACCAGAAATGGTCCTCACAAAGAGGCCACAAACAGGGGTGGCATTACCGTATCCTCAATGAGGCAAAGAGCTTCTTCACAGTAAATTAAACTCCATTTCAACCCTAAAACAGCCCCTTCATTGAAATTGTGGCTGAGACAAAAATGTCCAGGTTTCAGACATGTGTCTGCTCAAGGTCAAAAACTCATTCTAGTCCTCACAAAAATAGAAATACATACAGCCGTATGGGCGTCCATTATGATTCTGCTGCATTGTGGCTTTCCAGTTATAACCTGGTGAATTACACAGTATAGGAAGAGTCCATCATTAAAGATGGAAGCAGACACTCAGACTGTTACTCCCAGAGCAAACATGAAAAGCAGAGTTTGTTACTGTTGGGAAGTGGAAGAGAAATATTTACAAGTCAATGTTTACGAGAGAAAAAAGTTGTACATTGCTGAAATTTACATAGGTGTGTATATATATAACACTATTCTACAATCATCTTCAGTGAAAATGACTAGCAGTGAGTGTCAGTAGACCACATAGAAAAACCAACAATGTCACCTAAAAAACTGTGTTCAGCTAAAGCCTGATGTGCCCTTTTCTCTGCACTGTACTACAAGATCATCAGACGTGATTTTTAATTGGATCTATTTGGAAAAAACCTGGAACTATTAAAAGAGAACCTCCCAATGAATTTTCTTTTCAAGGGAAAACAGTTTGACTAGTTACTTGCGATTACAAAAACTTAACCGCTATTTTTAAAATGGCAATAAAGTAACATATTATTCTATCTTCAATAAATGTAACATGATATAACCAAGTATCTTTCAGGGTGACTTGTAAATCCTCAGGACTGGATTTATGTCCATGCTGATGACGGTAAATAAATGAGGCCATTTTTATCTGCTTAACCTTTTTCATAGTTACCACAGTGAGGCTTTGTAGTGCAATATAGACTTCCATCATTGTCCAAAGAACACATTGGTGAACCAAACTGTAGTACCAGGAGGCATGTTTCCATGAACATAAACAATCCTGTAGCTTTAAACACAAACTACAAGAGAAAATGTACTCTTCCTCCTTGGCAAGCAGTCTCTCAACATCCTCTCGTTTGAGTAGTGTTTGCTAAATAACTTGGTGCTTTCTAGAAATGACTGAGCTTTAAAACTTAAAACTGAACTTTTTAAAGACACAAATGTACTGATGGCCATTTTGGTTTTAAGATAAATGTGTCTTAAAGCCTCTTGTAGAAAGATTGACAGGCAAAGACTAGGTTCAGAAAACTCCAAACAGAACTAGTTTTCTGTCAAACACCAGGAGACTCATTTCATCCTTTTTTAAATCATACCTGTTATTTTCTCACATTGTATGCCTTAAAATCAGTCAGATACAGCCTGTCTCAAGTTAAACAAACCCAAATGTGATTTCTAGTCTGACAGAATGTTTTACTGTATCTCAGCAAAGCTCATTTAGCTCTGTAATTAAGGACTTAATGGCTTCCTGTGACACATGACCATGCAGCCTCCATTTTTAGGAAGGAATCTGGGCGAGGGGATTTACTGACAAGGCTTTCAGCTCATTTTTCCAGTTTGACATGCCATTGTGTCTCTCGTCAAGTTATGGTCTCTGAGCAAATGTTTTGGTGTTGTTAAATGTCTACACATAACAATTATGTTGTATTGTTTGACTGTGTTGTGTGATGTTTTACTGTGTGACTTCAACCTGCATATTTCTGGTTTTCTCCCTTTTTTTAGACACCAAACTGTGACACAATGAAAGTTGCTGTTATTTTCGTTCTGCTGTTTGCCACAGTTCTCTGCCGACCGGTGAGTTTTTCTCAAGTCAAAACATCTAGATCAATTTCATTGTCTTGAAGTATTTTTGATCCATAATGACATTATCTATTATTAAAGTCAATTGTGTATATTTATACAGATGACACAATCAGATGTGATCAGGTATTTCCTTTGGATCCAGTTTTAAAATATATATTTTTGTCTTTTCAGGCAAGAAAAGAAAGCAGTTCAGAGAGCTCAGAGGAAGTGGTGAGTATCTGGTAAAAAGAAAAGAGGTGCAATAGAAAGAGACATCAACACTGACTGACTTTTTCCACTACAGGTGAGACGACCAGCAGCTCAACCCAGTAGGAAACAAGCAGTACTGGTTCCACAGACCCGTGCAGCACCAGTACAGGTAAAATACTCCTTCACCATTATTTTAAATCTGATTTCCGTCTTTCAATTTCTATCAAAACAACTAATCCCGACAGGTCATCTCCCAATTCATGCCTCATCATCTGTATATTTTCTCTTATTTTTTTTTATTCCTTCACTCCTCTTCCTCTCTTCAGTTAGCCACTTTGTCCTACAATCCACTTACTGAAGGCTGAGGATAGTTCTGCTCCATTGGCTACCAAAAGAACCAGTATTTCCATCATTGATAGATTTGTGTTGACACAAATCTAGCCTACTCTGGCCCAGCAAATTTTGTCCTTTTGTGTCTTGAAGGCCCAAAAACATGGCTTAATGTTCTTCAAGGGCTCCAATCAAACCCAATTTAGACCATCCACCCATCCATGAACATTTTCCTTGGTGGGCCCATCATTAACTTTAAAGTCCACTCTACCATTACAAGTGGAAGCCCTCTGAACCTGTTTCACTTCCTCTAAAATTGAGTATATTTTTTAAAATGTTGTATCTCTGTTTCAGAATGTTGTTGCAGCAGTGGCTGCCAGCTCAGATGAGAGCATAGACAGTTCAGATGAAGACGAGGTGAGACACATTAAATCAAGAGACTTCTATAAAATCAGTCATGATTTCTTGCGCTACACTTTTTTTTTTTTTTTTTTTTTTTTTCTATTGCATTTTGTTGAGAAACTACAGTTTTTATAGGTTAATTTTTGTTTTTATGATTTAGCAGCAGGCAGAGGCTCCAGTCGAGGTGAAATCTGACAGCTCGGCCACGGCTTCAACAAATACAGCCTCTGTGAACAGCAAGGACAGTGAAGACAGCGACGACGATGATGATGAAACAGAGGAAAGTGTGAGTAAAAATGCATGTAGGAAATTTCAGGGCAATAAGTCAATGGCTGTCTCAAACCAGATCCATATATTTTCACTCACTGACTCTCTAACAACTACACTCCCTCCTCTGTATCTCCAGGAAACCGAAGAAGACGAGGATGAGTCTGACAGCTCAGAGTCTGGCGAGTCTTCCACCACTGTGCCCTCCACCTTGACCCCTGTGATCGTCACAGAGGAGCCAGTTCCTGAAACGACTGAGGCACCAATCGCACCTACCATCGTCACAGACGAGGAAGCATCCCGTGGCGACAGCTTCGGAGGATACCCCAGTGACTACAAGTCCATTATCTATGTGGAGGACAAATCCTACCAAAAGGTTCCTGGTCCCTACAAGTCCTACGAGTTTGTCAACACCGGAAAGAAGATGGCCTATGATATGACAGAGGGCAATGATGTGGAGAAATCCCTGCAGGTGTACAAGGTATGTTGGTATAAGCTCCTGAGTGTTTGTAATGTACAGCCCACAAAAGATCCAAGCCGACCAACCTAAACCTCACGTTTTTGCCACCCCCTTTAGGCTATTCACGTCCACCCTGATCTCTTGGAGGAGGACACAAGCACCCCTGAGGTAGAGAGCCAGGGCCTGGATGCATCCTCTGGTACCGCTCAGGACCAGGCTGTCAACGACCGCCAGGCAGCCCTGCCAGAGGAGGCTAGTGCCAGCGACGCCACCACCAGCGAGAGCTCCAGCACCCCAGAAGAAGAGGACGAGAGCGCCAGCACGGCCAGTGACAGTCCAAGTGCCAGCGAGGAGTCAGAGGATGAGGAGAGCCAGAGCAGCGAGGAGGCCACTGCCACACCTGGAGCTGCTGACAGCGACTCGGATGAGAGCACTGAGAGTGACTCGGATGAAGATGGGGCAGTACCTGACATCACCACTGACGTGCCAGTGGTCATCACTGCCAAATAAACCCCACCCATTCATGGAGCGCATGCTGCATCCAGAAGCAAAGAACAAACCCTTCCAAAGACACTTTTCACTGCATGGCAAAACAAGGACAATCTAGTTAAGTCTTATTGATTGGAGTGTATTCAGACAATTTCTGTGACAGTCTAGGAATGTTTTTGGAAACAGAATTTTTGTTCACCTCGGTTATATATAAATGTATTCATCCTACAACCCATGGTCCTGGTAGTTTCCTTTTTTGACCCTGCGGTGTAACGGACAACTGCTACCTGCAACAGGAAGACAATTGACCTCGCAACCTTTTCCAACTCCCCTCCCCAATTTGTTACTGCTATGTATAAGGTCAAAACTGAATAAAAAAAGACAAACAATGTTGCGCCGTTAAATCTACACCAGCACAACACTGCCTTCAATCATGAATTTATAACTGCAATGCAAACCTTTAATTAAAAAAAAAAAAAAAAAAAGCAACATTTAAAATAATTTCAATCATACTACAATTGTAACTTCATTAAGCCACACCTTGGCTGCATGTGTGGCTTAGCTTTGTTGCTCGCTAGTATCAAACCTGCTGGTCGAGTTAAAAGGATGCTGAGAAACAAAAAATCCTGCACAGGGTTCATTTAGATTTAGTTGCAGAACACGCACTACACAGTTCTGTTCATTTGCACAGTTTGTACCTACACTACATGTTGTTTGTCCCATGTTGTTTACTGTAATGTATCATATTGTAACATTCCTAAAATATGAATAAAATTCTTTTCATATAAAGAGATGCTGATGTGTTTTAAGGACTGATGGAGTAGGGATATGGAAAGTTAAGATCATGTAGACAAGGCTTGAAAAATGCAAAGCAGTAGAGTCATCAAACAACAATACATGGAAGAGCTCATAATGAATTCAATGATTGTATATTATAGAAATTTGTTTGCCACATTCTGAGAGGGAAGTTAAATATTTTGGAAAGCCCCTATACAACTTGGATTGGGAGATCAATACCAGTGTTTCCCCTACCATATATTTATTTTCATGCCTTCATTGTAGAGATGGGATAGAATCAGAAGTCATTGAAGGACACCTTTCTGATAGAACAGGACAGCTGTCATTAAAAGTAACGCATGGACACCCACTTCCTTCAAGTGTTTCTGTCGGCTTGTCCCCACCCCCACAACGCTGTAAACCTAGGGAAAACACTGAATACCACAGTCTAGTCTGGCCTATGTGGGAATATTTGAAACAAGGGGGCAATAAACTAGTCATGAAGACAGTTAATAAAAAGTATCACAACATCTCTATAGTTCACAAACTAACCATGTTTTTATCATGTTTTACAAACAGGCAAAATACAGCGCAACTCCTATGTAAGCCCTCATCACATGCTCCCGGACTTAATGATCAGCTAGGCTAATGCTAAAGCTAGAGATCTGTACTTGATACAGACGTGAGACTGATCAGATCATTTTCTGTTATATTCTGAGAGAGAAACGCCCTGCTGTCCGAAAGTGCAACAAGCCGTAACCACTTACTTTAGTCCATGACATTAATGATAGCAACAACACACTGATGGACTAACAGACACAATCAGCATTGATTTTAGGCAGAGCTGAATTGTTCAGGTAATAAGGAAGTTTTAGCCAAACATGAACATTTATGTAACAGCTGAAACTATTAGTGTAAAAAAGTACAGTATTTTAACAGTGGAGAAAACTGACATATTTGGGTTTGATATGTTAAACACTAAAGTATTTGTCAGCCTTATTAAAATATGGTCAATTCCAGTATAGTACATATAGTTGGTGTAATTACATCTCCAAGTATTCCAGATTATCTTGAATGCATGCAAAATTCAGCCTCCTATTTGTTAATTTAAGCAAGACAAGGGCTACTCTTAATGATACAGAGAGAGAACGAGATGTGTCAGTCCCTCTTTATCTTTGAACTAAACTGTAAAACAATCAATGCCACAATATATAACCAAGGGCTGGTAACAAACAATATACCAGTTACTGGCTGGATCAAGCAAAACAAGGACACAATATCACTGCATGTAATATTTAGAGTATAATTCATATTTTGACATTCAAAGAATTGTCAAGTAAAAATACCTGTTTCTATTAAAGTAACCCAAAGCTGACCCAAAGCTTCCCTTTGCAACTGAATCTTTTAAGAAAAAGTATGGTTGTAAACCTGCAGAAGTCTGTAAGGGACCCACATTGTGAGAGTGATCATTTCAAAAGTCCTGCATTATAGCACTTAGTTGATGTCTCAACTTCATCTTGTCATCTGGTAATGTCCTCCAAACTGCAAGACGCTGTATAGAGACATAAACATAGACGCAGTTGTGACTGATTACAGCCTTCAAATCATCAGTGCCCCCAAACTGCAGCAGTGAAGCCCCTCAGGTAAAAGCATGAGACAGGTTCAAATATGTTTAGACTTGTGTATAGCATTTTAGATGTATGCATCTCTGAACTACATTCTGAACAGTGTGCGTTTTATTTCTAATCACATATTTGTCTGTCTCTTTGTAGTATTTTTTATCGTACAAGTAAAATTGACTTTTTTAAATGTTGCACACATTAAATTACGTCTTGTGAGCGATACGATTTTGAATTGGAAGAACCTTAGAATGTAAAAATCCTGGATTCTTGTCTTTTCAACTTTCCAGTAATATAAGTGATTTATGTTAAGTTGTGTGCAGACAGGCGGCTTGATTTATTATCTATCATGAAAAATAAAGACAGACTGTAAATGACACTGACAGCATAACTTTAGGGCTCAAACATAGTCAACATTAGTTTGCAAAAAGACCCTCAGCGCGTTGCAAAGCAATGAAGATTATGATAAATTCATGGAGAGTAAAGTATGTGTGCATGTTTATTACTGGAAATAAGGCGATCCAGGGCACACATTTTCTTTAATTGTCTTGAAATAATTAAAAATCACACAAATTTGTTTTAATTTCATGGTTTCTCTTCAGATTTCCAATAATATTTCAAATAAAAAAACAGCAGTACCCTTGAAAGGGGTCTTTGGGGGTACCCTTAGTTGTAAGATTTACATTATGTCAGTCTGTGTTGTCTGAGGGGATACTTTGCCTTCATGTCAGATAAGCTGCAGGAGCTATTGAGTTTTTGTATTGTCTTTTTTGGGGGGCAAAATAATCGTAGAACCACACACTATTGCTACAGAAAAAGAGAGTTATCCCTGGTATATAATTGAAGTACACTTAACTAACCATGTGCACTTATCACAATCTATACCATAAACTACCAATGAACATACATCATACAAATAGTAAACAAACACACCCATAATCACACTGTCAATGCAGGAAAAGCCTCTGTACATTCAAAACATCTTAAACAAAAAATAATAATACAATGGTTGGAATTTAAAAACATTATAAGAAGAAGATTCATCTTATGTCATTATGGTAACAGACCAACTTCATGCAGCACAGCACATTTGCTTTGCTTACTACTTATGAAGTTGTTTTATTTCGATAACTATTATTTGTCACAAAATCACTTTTATATGGGGGCGGAGCCTTTTCCTGAGCTCCGCCCACCTGCTGCGTCGATTTAACATCAACGGGATTAATAACCTAAAATTAACATAGACATACAATTACAGTCACTGTTATTCTGCAAGAGGACATTTGAACTCGGTCTGTCTGTGGTGTAACCAAACACAACATTTAGAAAGGTTGTAATATTATTCACTTCACATCAAAACAAACAACATGCGAGTTTAGCTAGCTTGTTTGGCAGTGAGGCTAACGAGATTAGCTCACATGCTGTTACTGTATGCTAGCAGTAATGGAGGAAGAAGATGAAACGTCAACAAACCAACAAAATAAACCGTGAAACATCATGGATACGAAACACATAATCTCCATTAAGGTAAGAGGAAAGGACTCTAGCGTGAAATAAACAAGTCAGTTAATTTATGTTAGTCTGCTTGTGTCTGTTTGTGTGTTATAATGTTGTTAAAAAAATCAAGATGTGCTGTGTATTTATGTATTTATGTATTTATGTATTTATGTTTTTATGTATTTATGTTTTTATGTATTTATGTTTTATGTATTTATGTTTTTATGTATTTATGTTTTATGTATTTATGTTTTTATGTATTTATGTTTTTGTTTTTATGTATTTATGTTTTCATGTTTTTATGTATTTATGTATTTATGTATTTATGTAATTATCTTTTTTATGTATTTATGTATTTATGTTTTCATGTATTTATGTATTTATGTATTTATGTAATTATCTTTTTTATGTATTTATGTATTTATGTTTTTATGTATTTATGTTTTTATGTATTTATGTTTTTATGTATTTATGGTGTTTATATTGACTGGAAGTTACCTACATTTTCTGCCCTACTAAACTTCTTTTTAAGCAAACACAAAAGTAACTTTTCCGACTGACAGGACCTACTGTAGGTTTTCAATAAGAGTCACTACTTTACTTACAGCTAAAACATGAGCATGCTGCTGTTTTTATTTAGATACCTATAGTGTGCCATGATGATGTGACGCTGTGACATTTAACAGTGCAGGATAATCTGTCTCTTGCAATTTGTGCTCACTTGTTGCAATGAAGTTAAGAACAGTGTGAAAAATAAGAAAGAGAAATTAGAGAAGGACTACATGCAAGAAAAACTGAAGAATATTACAATTGAAGTTAGACATTTTAACTTAGTATGTGAAAGGAGAAGTAGCCTACAACTGAGAATTTAAGACTTTTTGAATATTTTGCAAGTTAGTCACTTGTAACATACTTAAACAACATCAGAGCAGTTTCTGAAAATAGTTTGAACTGAGGCAGCCTCCTACAGTATAAGACTAAAAAAACATTATGTTATAGTTAATATAAGAACAAATACGCCAAACAATGAAAAGCACGTACATAGAATTGTGCAGCATTGCAGACCATCTCTTGCTGCCTGAGCTTTTTTAAAAGCACTGAATCTGAAGAGGATTTTAGGTATTGACAGACAGCCCTTAACCTTCAGGGGTTGGCTCTGAATCATACTTGACAGCTTAACCAGCATTGGAATTTTGCCTGAGCTCTGCTTCTGATGATTAATATAATAATACCATAATTGGTTAATTCTGTTTACTATATTTATCCATGAGTCACAGTGGGTGCTGTGTAATTCTGCAGCAGGATATGAGGCATGAACACCAATAAATCTTGTCTTTAAATACTCATTTCGAAGTTTCAAACTGTTAAGAATAAGACAAATAAAACAAGATTTAAGTCTTTAATGGGCCTACCACCACATGTCTTTTTCTAGCATTATCCTAAGGGGGTAGAAAGTCTGCAAGTTAACCCTTATAACGCTTCAAGATGAAAAGGCCCTTTTTTTCCCAGAGTGTCCTCAAATGTTTCATCTCTCTTAAATCTTAATGGAAAGGTTATGTATTATTTTAGAGATTATGGTTTTATAGGATTAATCAAACAATGCTCTCATGTGGCAGCCTGCAGAAGGTTTGTTTTTAGAGGTTAGAGTACCTCTGGGAATTCAAAGTTATCATGGTGTCACTGAATAAATATCTCTGGGGAGATGACATCTTTCAAGGAAAAGGAATGTAGTGTACTTATAAGTAAGGTATAAATGTACCAACTTTAAAAAAGTGTTTTAGTTAGAATAAATAGAATTCTTTCAATGTGAGTATGTATGTAGTGTTTATTTCTGGCCTATTTTGCATGCCACTTAAATGTATGATTACATCTTTACCTCCATATGTGATGGTGGAACATGTCATTTAAAAACCACAGGCTTTCATCAGCTGCAATAACAGACTTCACTAGTCGTGTTTCAGGCTATCCACCAGATGTTGGAACCGGGCTGTAAGGATTTATTCCCATTCAGAAACAAGGGCATCAGTGAGGATGAATTATTTCGATGACACGGCCTCCCTCACTGCGGTTCTCTCCAGTTCCTGCTGAAGGTGTCTGATGGATTAAGGTAAGGGCTTTTTGCAGTTCACTAAAGTTATTTCACACCAAACTGAGACAACTCTTTCCTTGTGGACCTGGTTTTGAACATTGAAGCATTATCAGGCTATGTAAGGATGTAACAGGTCCAAACATTAACCAAAAACTTATTTGAATTCCAAAGGCTGACATTGCATTACCCTCCCCACTAGATGGTGCTGAGTCATTACATTGATCATTTACATGAGCCTCCAGTGCATTTTGGCGAAAGAGCATGGTGTGAAGCAGTGATCAGAGACGGTGTTTGGCTTTTGAGATATCTAAAAAGTAACTTTTCAGACTGGAAGGACCTAGGTTTTCATTAAGAGTCACTACTTTACTTAAAAATATAACAGGACCATGATACTGTTTTTATTTAGGATACCTATAGACATAGTGAGCCAATCAAAAGCCAACAATCTGTCTCTTGCATGTTTCGCTCGCTTGCTGCAATGAAGTTAAGAATTTGTAATTCCAAATCTCAAATTTGTGATAAATATGACTTCTCCTCTCTACAAAAGAGACCCACCTGGTGTGACACAACAGTGTGTTTGTTTTGACTGAAAGAAAGATGCATGTTTTTTAACCTTTTTTTTTAAACCTCAGCTGTGTGCAGGGTATTTACATTTTTGTGTATCTTCTATTTCAATCTATATTTGTGGCAATGCAAGGTTAGTAACTGTAATGACAGTGATAAACTTTGTTTTAGAACTGTTCATTCACCAAACATAGCCTCAGATCGGCAGAGTTGGGAGGTTTTATTAATTCTGTTAAGGCAGCTAAAGACAATTCCCTAGTAATGTTAACTGTCAATGACAAAAAGCAAAAAACAGGATCAAGCTCTGTAGCAAAGTCAACATTATGTCAAAAATAATCCCACATTAATTTCAACTTTAACCTCAATGACTCTACACAGCTACGTCTCACAATAAGAGTGAGAATCAACATTGGTCTCCATCCAAGGTTGACAGGTTTTTGAGACGTGCTTTATCACCTTCCAGTTTAGCATTGCTTGTCTTTAGCATGTTCAGCCTGTGTTCACGCTGTCTCAATGACTTAATCAGTAGTTTATGCCTTCTTTGTGACTTTTCAGTGATCCAAAAACTGTCATTAATTCGTCCTACCAGTCGTCTGACATGTTGGTTTACTCTACTGCTGCTCTAATGTCATAAAGTTTTACTGTGGTTCACACGTTAAAATTAACTAGGAAGAAGTACAGTTTATTGCTGATGCTCTTTGTAGGTCACAGAAGCATTAGTGTTAAAATTGACTGTTTTGTTACCAGTGAAACCCTCGTTCATTAGGTTTTACTTAATTTAACACGTGTTTTTCCACCTTTTTTTTTACCTTCATGAACATAGTTACAATTATTAATCCTCAATATTATTCATATCAATGGTGACTTTTCTTATTTTTTATCCTTGTCTTAATCCTCTAAAGCTTTCTAAACATCTGGCTTGGGACCCAATGTGGAGTCACTTAATCATGGGGGATTACTAAAGGGAGTCTATTTGTGTTTGTAAATGTTCTTCTTTATGACATTATATTAAAATGTATGATTTTTTCCAGCTTCCTTCATGCTCTAAAAAGGGCTCAAAACCCCTAATATTCTAATCATCACCAGTTTTCACTGTAGAAAAGGATTTAACAAACCAATGAATTTCATATAAGATACTTTATTTTTCTACTGAAGAAAAGGCAGTGGTGAAATAATCAACACATTCAATTACACTTCAAATCCAGTTTAACATCATGAAGCCCAACACTTGTTAAACCAAACACAAACAAACAACATGAAGATACTTTCTTCTGCCCTCTTAACCATATTTAATTTTAGAAAAGAAGAATTCACTGCCCATAATTAAAACAACCCACTGTGGTAATAACTCAGTGATTTCTTACTCAGCACGTACCGACAAAAGACAAGAGCTGACAAGACAAACAGGACACACCCTTTCAAGTCTGCACACACACTTCAGGGAGCTTCATACTTTGTGAAATTCCAGTGCATATGATATAATAAAGTAGGGACAATATTCAACTATCTGCTGTAGGACAATTGCCTGGTACTGCAGGTGCCACAATAGAGGAATTATTCATAAAATATTTTTAAAAAATAAGGATAAATACTTCAAAGAGCACATATATGTAAAAGCACTGGAATTGGCACACTGGAAGAAATCCACCAAAGTGTCCTGCTTGTCCTATCCTGAATCCTTTGAGATAAACATAATAAAGAATTCTGATTGGTCTGTAACAACTTGCTCTGTATCATTAATATTTGATGGCTAGAACACTTCATGTAACTATCAGGGGAGAAATACCCATCATTATACTTCCAGTAATACAGCTGAATACATACTTTAAGTAAACTTATAATATAACAACATTCATAGGAAAACATTTAAAAACTTTGAATCTTCCACTTTAAAACTTCAACATACCCAACAGTTGTATCACTAAAACTCTTAACCTTTAAAAACTGCCAATTGAAAAAAACATCTGCTTTAGATTCCCCATGAAAAGGCTAGGATATGGATTGGCGTTTACTAGGGGTGTAATGGTACACAAAAATTTCGGTTCGGTAAGGTTCCAAGTTTTGAAGCTTCGGTTCGGTACATTTTCGGTACAGCAAAGGGACCTGATGCAACACTTTTTTTTTCTTTATTAGGAACATTTAGAATTTCCCTTTTACACATTGGGCTAAGTGCAGCATCGACAGTTCAGACTTGTACACCTGCTCAGGTTACTTTTTAATAACATTTTAAATTAAACATTGTAAAAAAAAAAAAAAACTTATGCTGCATCCTTCAACCAAAAGAGTCTCCAATAATATGAATGAAATAAAATATTTTAGAATGAAATGAAGTAATTAATATAGCCTATATGTAAAAATATTTATTTTTAATTACACTGACACCTTTTAGTTTATTAAGCCAACAGTTATTTGAATGCCCTTTGAGCACATAATAAACCTAATCACATCTAGGACAGTATAGTTTCATCACAGAACTATTAATATTTCCCTCTGTCGATATAAGAATTTCAATGGCATTTGTTATGGCTTTGGCCTGTTCAGAATTACTAGCAAAAGGTTTTCTATTGTGGAGGGAGGGTGTTTATTCTATCATGCTGCAGGTTATGCTCCCACACAGACGTGTCTCCCCTTTCACGCAGCAGCGCTGTTGGAGCGGGATCATGAAAGTAAAAACGAAAGTTAAGATTAAGTCCGTATAAACAACTCCATCCCGGTTATATGCAACTGTCCAAACCGACAGGGCTTGAGGAACTACTAATCTGCAGAGTTTGCACAGTTTATGTTTGAACTTTTTTACAAGTTACTAACTAAAAGCTGTGTCCCATATCCACGGCCGCAGCCTTCCTTCACACTGAGGTGTGCTTCCGCTTTACGGTCCGTGTGGGAACACAGATTAAAGAACTTCTGTTCTGCGTGTACCGAAACGGTCCGCGTGCGGACCGGACCGAAGGCCCTGTACCGAAACGGTCCGGTCCGAGTACGTGTACCTTTACAGCCCTAGCGTTTACAGTAGCCAATAGGGCAGAAATTTAAAACATCCAAACTCAAAATACCATTATCTTACTATAATCTTGTTGAATGTTTTTTTCTTTCAGAATTGCCTTAATCACTATTTGTACTTATATATTAAACAGTTAACCATTCACTTCCTAAAATTATAATACCCATTGTATTCAACTCTTTCAACTGGACCTAAGAGTCTCCTCTGTTGTCTGTAATGGGAGCTGCTGTTGGAATCCCCTGTGTAATATTCTGGGTCACACTGATGGGTGAAGTGACCATGACAGGTGTGGTTGGTGTGGTTGCCGGGGGCGACGCAGTTGGCTGATGTGTAGTTACTGTCACCGGTCCAGGGGAGAGGGTGCTCTTGCCTCGGGTAGTGATAGTTGACATGGTGGTAGTGGTGGTCATGACCGGTGTGGTTAGATCAGGGATTAGAACTTCCTCAGATGAATCTTCAGAGGATTCACTAGATTCCTCAGACTGGTCTGAGGAGGAGCCCTCTTCGCTGGAAGTTTGATTACACCACCAATTCCACCACTTAACCCATCCTTGTTTCCAATACCTGTTACCGTTATCTCGGATATCACCCTTATGACCCCAACGGCCACGAAACTGTGGAGAGAATACATCAAACTGTTAAACAAGTACCATCATTTTATTTCTGAAGTACCAATATCCCTTTATATCTTTGTAATATCAGACACTTCTGTGTCACTAAATGATGTATTGGTCCATTTTAAAATGCTGGATTTGTCTCGGTTCTCTAGTCTCTCTCTTCTTGGACATGCTCTGGTTCAGGGTTGTATTAACCCCCGCCAAAACCGGTCTAGATACAGACGATATCTGGTCCAGTCAGATCTAGGAACGAAGGTAAAAGCTCCACTGACTCTCAGAGTGTCATTTTGGACTTCCGAAAACAAATAGCATAGGGGGAGGGATTTTTAAACTTACAGATACAGATCTTGTAAAAATCGAACTATCTTGATACCTTTTTCAATACCACCACAAAAAAACACAAGTCTTCTCCACCCAATATTAGGCAATTTCTTGATTTAATTACCAAGAAATGCAGTTTAACGTTTGCACTCTGCACATTATTTCAATGTTTTGAATTAAATTGTCGCCAACTTATTTGTGCAATTTAGACTCTCTCTCTCTCTCTCTCTCTCTCCTTCACTCCAGCTTTTGGTTAGAATATTACTTAAGAGCTTTGATTATTATTTTATTTTAGATTCATTATTGGGCAATGGCGCCTATATGCCTTTATTCCAGAAGGCAGTGGATAAGAGTAGGAAATCTGGCAGAGAGATCGGGGGACGATGTATAGGAAAGAAGCCAAAGAACCCAGACTGCTGTACAAGGGGCTCGACCTTACCACTAGGCCACAGGCACCCCTAACTGTTGTTATTTTAAAGCTTTAATGCTTCTAAATAACTTTTGTCATTAAAATAACAGATTCAATTATTTAAAACATGTGGATTTGAAAACTTTTGAAAAAGACCACCTCTGTTTTTGATTCTGTTTACAGTATTAAAATTAACATTGAAACAGTAAGTCTTGATGCTTTTGATGTCTTGTGTGAAGCACTTTGAATTAAATAGTTTTCTCCTGCACGTAGGCTTTAACCCTTGCGTTACTGAATGGATCTTTTCATCTTTTCATGGATTTTCAGTCAACAATTATAAAAATTTTCAGAAAGATGAAAATCCAGCATGAACACAAAATTGTGTAAATATCTACACTGATATATGAAAGAGAAAATTCAAGACTGGACATCTGATAATTCAATTAACTTTACAAAAACTGCAGTACAAGAGAAGGATTGAAAACCTTCAGTGTGGAGAATGACGGCCACAAAACACAACATGAAGAAAGTGAGTTACAGTCATTGAGAGAAAGAACAAACAGTGATGAGGGAAGAGCTTTGTGGTTAGCTTACCGGCTTAGCGGAGGCTGTTGTAAGAAGGACGATGACGACGGCGATTGCAAGAAGCTTCATCTCTGATTGGTTCCTGTCTGCGAAGGAGGGAAACCACAAACAAAAACATAGTCACTTGCGCACAAGTAACAATACACTGTCACGTCCTAAATGTAAGAATAGTATTTAAGAGCGGAAAATTGCAACACTCTCAACAACGATCACGTATTTAAAATAAAAACATGAATGTTTTCGATTGGAGATGAACGAGATACGATATATGCACATGTAGAGAAGTTGTTCAGAATCACAAACTTTTTAATTGATTTTAAATAAATGTAAAACTCACCACTAGTTTTTCGTAGCACGTCTCTTAAATCCTGTATGAAGTCAATGGGATTCTGTGTAGCTGTAATCACTCTCTGATTCAGTGCAGGAAGATGTCTGACTCCTCTGCAGGACTGGCTGCTGCTAATATATGCTGCCCCGACAAAGAAGGTGGGCAGAGCAGGGCTGTGCCAGGGGAGAGGATTGGGCAAGCCTGGGGCTGAAGTGGAAGGGAGGGGTAGAAGTGGAAGGTTACCACACACTCACACATGACCCAAATGTTTAATCAGTAGTTTCTTTTGTTTTGTGAGTTATATACTATAAGTGTTGGTAAAAGTACATTTTTTAAATGCTCTTATTTGTTTAAAAATTGGACTCTTATATGACGTCAAAATAATATTCCATCATCGAATACAACATATTTTTTAACACGGACAGAAGATAGATGTTGATTAAAGCTGCAAGGAGGAACTTTCTTTTTGTGTCCCTGTGGAGAAAGCGGTACCTCTTACCTCTATGTTGTTCTTCTCCAGTGCTTAAGAAAAGCTTTCTCACAATCTCCTCATTCTGTCTTTAAACTGTCTAATCTATCTTACTGTGTATCTTTGCCAAGGAAAATGTAAACAAAACCTGTTTCTGCAAACATGGTCTGAGGCAGAGTGTGGCAGGGGTGACAGAAATGACAAATAATAAAAAATAGAAATAGTCAGTCTTGTTGCTGATCGCTTGTTTTGCTTTTGTTGGTCATATAGCGACATCAGTATTACCTTAAGTGAGTTTCATAACCAGCTAAAAACGCTTCACTGAAGCTTTAAGTTCATTATAGTTTGTGGTGTGTCTTACATGATCACAAGTGTGTCATCTGCATATGTATGTTCACAAGAGAAAAGAGGGATTGGCTTTAAGAAAATTTTTTGGAGACAAGTTTGAAGAAATACCATCTGAAATTGGGTGCACAAAGTTAAAATGGCCTGTCTTCAACCCCTCGACATTCAGCTTTCCATGTTTATTTCATTTCACTTGGGAGTAATAAACATTTTCAGCACGACCATCCAATTGAAAATGTATATTCATTCTGATAGTTGAGACTTCCCAAGACAGTGAATACACATTACTAATGCTGGGAATCTCTGGGTGTCTCAAGATTGGATTGGATTTCGATTCTTGGGGTCACGCCTCGATTCAGAATCTATTTCAATGTTTCAATTCCGCTCTGAACGTCTGTAAGCCCGCCTACCCATATCCCTGCAACATGTTTGACTGTTTGTTGTCTTTTTCTTCTTCTCTTTAATATCGGGTGGCAAAGTGTTCAAGGCACATTAGCGCCCTGACAAAAATTATATCGCAATTATATCGCCCAGGCCTATATCATTCAACAGGATGAATAATTTTGAAACCCTGACGCTTCTGCTGGAGCAATTTATTCTGCGTGCTCATTGGGTGTTTCTTAATCAAAGAGTATTTTTCCATGGTGTGGCAACTTTTCTCTCAGCAGCGTGAGTTGTACATCTGGATTTAACCAGTGTTCAGTGACTATGCAGGATGTTGTATGGGGCCCTTTCTGGAGATGGAGAGGTCCTATTTAAGTTATTTACCCTTTCAAATGTGCAGATACTAATTATTTTTCAAACTGTTGTCAAATAACTGTCAAATAAAACTGTCTATCAGATCTTGCCCAGCAGTAAAGTTGTCTCTCGTAGATAATTCTGTGTTGGAGCCAGAACAGAAATCAAAGATTTGGACAGGAGGTGAAAGAGAAATGCCAAATGGAAACGGTAGTCTGAATGAGGCGATGGAGAAATGAGCCATGTATAGACTCTTTAGTGTTGAGCAGTCAGTGGAATGTAACAGGAGAGTCAGAGTGAAATAACACTTTGATCACAACTGTGTCTGTCACACCACAGTGTTACCTCATCACTCTGAAACATTTCCTCTCCTCTCAGCCTCTCTCTTTTTTGTGTTAAAGTCCCTCAATCACATTAGAATTAATCATTAATGGAACATATCATCAAGCAGCTTCAATGTGTTCTTATTAATACAAAGATCATTAAAACAAACCATTCAGAATAAGTTTGACCTGACCTAGGACTACATGTTGATCTGACAAAGGAACAATGGTTTCCTATTAGAGGCGGGGAAAAAAGATAGATTTGTTCAAATTGAGATTCTTCTCTTTTAAGATTTAAAATCCATTCATAACTTCTAAAAAAACGATGTATTAATACTTTTTTTTTTTATTGGTTAATCAGTCACTCCCTGCTTAAAGTACTAAGGCTAGCTCTTTAACTCAGTAGAATGCCAAATAGAGCAGCAAGAAATTCAGCCCGTCTCACAGATGACTGGAGTAGATCCTGAATTATGTACTACTTACAAAAATAGACTTTGAATCCATGAATCCAGAATAGTTTTGAATCGAAAATCGATTCTGAATAAAATTGTGACCCCAAAGATCAAAATTTAATCTTGAGACATCCAAAGATTCCCAGCCCTATTACCTATGTAGAATTCAAAAGTTTGAAAGTTAAATGTGTCAATTCCAGTTTTTCTGATGCTTTGCTTATAAGTAAATCCTGCAATACTAATCTACATCAACCTTTATTTAAGCCTCGAAAATCTTTGAGGTTTCCCTCATTTACAATGATGCCGAGATATAAAAACAAACAATTTACAACATTTGCAACAATCACACATTGACGTGAAAATGATTTGAGACTATTGCTGTTCATCAGCCTCAGATGTATTTTGTGTTAAAGGCTACGTAGCAAGTGTCAGCACTTAACCACGTGTAAACTAAAAGAGCGACTTAAGCATGTTAGCATTGCCACTTTGAGCATCAAAAAGAACTAAACTGTAGCATGTAACTAAACTGATATAGCTCTAGACCCGTTGGCCTCGTTACGTCCTCTATTTTCTGACACTTTATAGACAGAATAATAAATTAATCTGCAGCCTTTCATGGTGGCTGTAACAGATACATAAGTGTGCTACAAATGTCACCACAATTTGAATGGTACAAACCAGGGATGTATACAACACGCCTGCACCGTACTGGAACAGCGTTTATCTGTGTTTAATAAATTGTGCTCGATTATGACTGTTTTCTGAGCGTTTTCTTACCTTTAAACTATTCGACTTCAAATTTCCATTTTTATCGACAGGGAAGTGATCCACTAGGAACATGCACAGTGTGCACTGTACAACGTTTGCAATGAACATTAAAAAAGCATCTGTTTGCATTACACTGTCTGTTGTAGCTGTTTCATTAAACATCCAAACAAGTTCATCCTAACTTTATAAAATCAGAGAGAATCATCAAGGCCATGCATGTGTTTTACAACAGCAAGCTTGGTTATGAATATGCACAAACAGAATAAATACAAAGAATGACAGCGACACAATTACAAACGATTACATTTAAAAACAGTGATAAGCATAACGACACGTTATATCATAATTAAGCCCCCCAACGTACAGATGAAAACAATGGCTTCTGCAGCTGTGATAGCTACAATTCAGTTAAAGACCTTAGTAAATCACACTTCCATAACAAATCAAACCCATCATTATCATACAACACACACATTGTTTTAAACAGTCTGATGTATGAACCCACTTCCTACTGTAAACACACCCTCCATTACATACCACATGTCTGACAAATCCAGTTTTGGCCACAGAGGTTACATTTAAGCCAGAGCCTTTCAGGTAATAAATTCCGGCTCTGGTCAGCGATTAGTGTCATCCAACCAGTCTTTCCAGCAGGAAGTGTCCATTTAGGTTTGTTAATTAACCAGTCACTTTAGGCTAATAAGCAACTTTGTGGTGACGCCAAGATGGTGTCATTGTTTGAAGTACAAGGAGCACATCATCCTTCATAGAAGAACACTGTGTCTCCTATCAAACCATAACTCCAAATTCATGTTTAATTTTAGTCTAGCCCATAATCTTTTACCATACTTAACTAAACTGCAGCTGGTTTATTGGTTTTATGAAACAACATTTAGGTTTAGGCTCTGATACTACTCGGTCAGATGCAGGGAAAGATAACAGTCAGGGCTAAAATATGAATCTCTAGTGATAGGTACGATAATCTATACTAGTGCTGCTTTGATAGCAGAAAACAGAACCAGATGGCCAAGTTTAGTAGAAGTTGGGCTTTATTAAGTCACTCTGAGGGTTAGTTTATTTCAAATTAGTTGAACATTTTCCAGTGTATTGTCATGATGGTTGATTTGAGAATCTATCAATAGTCTAGTAAAAGATTTTTAAAAAAGAAGAAAGTGGTGTATACGTGCTAGCAGTCAAGTTACAGAGAGTCTAAACTAAATCCTTTTTTTTAAAGTTACATTTTGTGGCTTTTTGAGCCTTTATTGAAGAGACATGAAAGTGGATTTAGTTGGAAATCAGGGACAGAAAATATGGAATGGCATGCGGGAAAGTAGCCCCAGGTTGTCTTTAAACCCAGGCAGCCTGCTTCAAGGACTACGCCCTCTGTACATGTTGCAAACTCCTATGATTCCCCTCAAGCCTTGACGTCGTCTTTTGTTGTTGTTTTAATTGAGAGCCCCCTGGCAGTGGATTTTACATACTGTGCGTTTAAAGAATTAATCATTTGACAGCCCTGATTTAAAGTCAAATTCAGCTGGACTGTGTTGCTGTATAGCTTAAAAAACAACCTTACTCCACTTCCTGAAAATGGTAACAGCACTGTAGTTCATTGTAACAGGAGAAAGTTGTCTAATATGTTTTTTGTTGTCAGTGAAATGTCATTAGTGTCTTATGATTTAAAGAAACTTCATGCCTGGGATAGGCTTGTCATCTTAAAGAGTCAGGGTGAGGCTCAGAGTGTGTTTGAATTTCAGTATGTTTTCATAAAAACATGATGTCATTATGTAACATGTTTTAATTAGGATAAACCACAGTGTGTGGTAACGGGATTTCTATTCATTCAAAATGCAAAGTCATCGTGGAGACTCACCAGGTTAGTTCAGCTGTTACTCACAATACAATAGTATTTGATCAGAGTGAAGTTTTCCATGACAGAGGTGAATCATTGTGTAATACATAAGTTAAATCATCAATACACTTAAAGGTATTTCTTAAATCATTTAGTAAAGACACAGTGTCTCAGTGTCGAGAAATCAGCTTCCAGGAGAAAATATCCGCCCTCCTGTCAAACATGTCAGCTACGCGCCTAACTATGGATAACACGTATCGGTCATAAAATCAAAACGGAGCTGTTTAAAATAATTCACCCCCCGTACAGTGTGTGCCCATGAGGACAATAACTTATCAGACCTGTTTCTTTTTTCGTACCAGGCTGTGAATATGATTATTTATGGGTTTATTTATTTTTTTGCCTGTCATGTGTTTATGTGACTTCCAGTGTTCCTGGAGCCTGCCTCATGTGGACACTCATTGAACTGCAGGATTTTACACATTATTATTAGTATACATTTTTCAAGACTGGAGGTTGCTGCTTGGTTTCTCTATGGAAATAGCACACAGAGAAATTGATCCAAACAAAAAAAAAGGCCATTACTCCTAGTCAGATTTTCATATCAAAATCTCTGCTGTAGAAAGTCCTCAACCAATCATGTGGCAGGGCTTTGTTTGGTCAATTTCTCTGTGCTATTTCCATAGTGAAAACAAGCGGCAACCTCCAGTCTTGAAAAATGAAGCCAATGCAGAATTTCAAAAACCTGCAGTTCCTCGAGTGTCCGCTTGAGGCTGGCTGCAGAAGACCCAGAAGTCACATACACAACCATTCAAAAAAGCCGACTGACCTGCCATGTAGCTTAGTCAGGAAGTTTAACATCCCTCACAGCTCCAGTTCTCACTGTTGGATTAGGTTGACTAAAAGGTTGAGACAGCATTTCAGACTACGTCTATGTT
The DNA here is from genome assembly GCF_963930695.1 of Labrus bergylta. Taxonomy (NCBI): domain Eukaryota; kingdom Metazoa; phylum Chordata; class Actinopteri; order Labriformes; family Labridae; genus Labrus; species Labrus bergylta. The sequence goes on along the minus strand of NC_089211.1, from coordinate 5,273,912 downwards.
TATTTCCAGTTAATGGATGTGACACGGTAGGTATCACTTTACAGGAATAATGAATCATCTGACTCTCATAAGAAGCTTGTACGTCAATGTATTTGATAGTTTCTTGGGAGGCAGTGGAAGGGACCGCATCAGCAGACGTCTTTCCCTTTTTATGAGGTTATAGCTGCAGATTGGAAGAAACTGTTCTTGTGGCCTGAGGTTTTAGATGGAGGGGCTCCTGGGAGGAGCTGTGGAAAAGTCCCAGCCCCGGTTCTGGTGGAAGTGTATCTGATCGGCTGGAGGAGTTATTTTTATTATATTATAGTTTCTTATCATTATATAGTCACTGGTGACAGGTGATCTTATTGAACAAAGTGGTCTCATTTTCAAGAGAGATCATGTTGCGGATACATCAATGTGACAAAGTTACAGGCAGAGGAATTTCAAAACACTGACCAAGAAGAACTTAAATCACAGATCTTGAGGTACCAAATGATCAAGTTTATAAAAATAAGTATGTAAAGATAAAACTCCCACACATATTCTTTATCCAGCCTTCTTCAAAAAAGAATAAAACCCCCAGGGGAAAGAAGCTAGGCAGCTTGAGTTCCTGCTGTCATTTCAGATTCAGGAGGGTGTTGTTACATGAGAAAAACAATGCTGAGGCTTAACTCTGTGGTGCCATCTTGGTGCAGGGAATAGAATATGGTATTAAGGACATCTGCTAGCATGGCAAAGTTTCTTCAAAACAGAGACGATAGTTTAAAGTAGCAGCAGGTTTGGAGTCAACATCAGCAAGTTTAAACTGTCTTTGTTTAGCACTTTGTTGGCTTTGTAGAATAAATTTACAAATTAAGGCACAAATGAAACCTCGGTTGAATTCAAATATCAAGTTTCAATCAAATTATATCTCAAGAAATATAAGAGTTACCTAAACCAAGTTGTGTTTTTTTTAAATAATAAATAATCATGTATATGTGAGCATGCTGTTAAAATAAATAAAACATATATAACCAGTCATTATGGAAAAATTACCCTTTTTTAAAGTAAAACAAAATCTTATTTCTCAGCCCAAAAAAGGATCCAGTAACCTGCTCACTTTCGCTTGTCTCTCTTTCTCTCTCTCTCTCTCTTTCTCTCTCTCTCTCTCTCTCTCGCTCTCTCTCTCCCTCCCTCACACACACACACGCACCTTTTGAGGAGCATTCCAACTTCAGTCGTCTCCATGTTGTCTCCTCTAACAAACCCTTGTGATTAGTGACCCCTGCTGGTGATGAAATGTACTTGCAATGTAAAGTCACTACAACATGAAAAAAAGAAATTCATCAACAACATCAAAATGACAAAAAAAAAGACTTTTAAGCTCTAAATGTCATTTTAAATATGGCAGCAAGATGCAATACTAATAAAGACCTCAACAAATCCATGATGCATATAAGTGGAATCTGTGATTTACAGTCACTATGACATTATAGATGACTTATAATGGCTGTAGAGACACAAGCGAAAACACTGATAATCACTTCTAAACATTATAAATGAATTATCATACATAATAAAGATTAGCTGTATCTCATACATGTGTCATGCTCTCTGGGCTTTCTGGACTTGTTCTCTTGTGGTTTTAGTGCCCCTCATTCCTAATCAACATTATTTATGAGAATGTAATCACTGTTTTATTTTCATAGTTCAGGATTTTCATTATTAAGGTTCTCAGTGAGGCTCCGTCATCCTTCCTCGGCCCTATACAACATGCTCTTTCCATCACTATTGGAGATCCGGGCTCTCAGCTCCCTCTGGTAACTTTGAACCGTGTCCTGTAGCGCTCTTTGTCCGTCTTCCACTGGTGATATGCGTACCTCCACCTGGGTCATTCTTTCGGTGCACTCAGCCAAATCCTGCCTTGTTTCTTCAATAGCGGTTATTATTCAAACTAATCTACCCGTTAACTCGGACCATAGATTATTTATTGCTCTCAGTATCTCTTCTTCAGCTTCCATGAGCTCCCCTGTTACCTGCCTCCATACTAATAATAATAATAATAATTTCTTTTATGAAGTGCTTTAAATCAAAGTGTTGTACAAAGCAATACAGTTAAAATACAGGAAAAACATACAGAAAAATCTTGACTCATACTCAACAGTAAACAGATGGGACTTCAACTTTGCTTTAAAAACCTTAACAGAACAAGCCTGCCTGATGTCCAGAGGTAAACTGTTCCAAAGTGTCGGTGCATAGAAAGAAAAAGCCCGCTCACCAACTCTTCTTCTTCGTCTTCTTTCTGACCTTTGGGACACTCAGAAGACCCGTCCCCTGAGAACGCAGGGCTCGGGCAGGCACATAGGGGTTCACCAGGTCGGTAAGATACAATGGTGCACTGCCATTTAATATTTTTCAAGTTAGCAGCAGCAGCACCTTAAAATCTGCTCTGGCATGAATAGGGGGCCAATGAAGAGAGGCCAACACCGGGGTAATGTGTTCATATCTGCAGGGTCCGGTCAGAACACGAGCTAGCCCTCTAGCTAACTTTTTGCTCCGCTCTGTGTCCCAAAATAATTTCACTTTGATTGCGTTAGTGTTTTCCCTCTATCTCTGCTGGTCTTCCCACTAGTTGGCATCTCTGTGACAAATCTGATGATGAAATAGTTCTGTTGAATTTGTCAGGGTTTTAGTCAGGATTGTAGAGGAGCAAGTTTGAACATGACTTTTCACCTTGCAGCAATAACCGGAAGTCAAACTACTGTTTGTATTTGTAATTAAGAAAGTTTTACTCACACAGAGAGTAAGGTGGTTGTACATGTTTATTGTATAGGTGTGTCGTACAGGTTTCCTTTGAAATACAGTGAACATGTCACATCAAATCTGAACCACAAGGGTTTCTGTTCACCAGAAAAGGTCCTCTTAGTTATTTAATTATCCTGCCTCTGTATGTACTACTTCATAAACTACTGATTTGATTAAATATTGATTACACAGAGGAGAAAAGTAACAGCAAACAATCGTTGTGATTAAACCACCACAGACATTTATACCTCTGATTTAACCTTTATCTAAACAGTCTCCCCCTTGTCTTTCTCTCTATCTTGCTTGTATCTGTTTTTGCAGTTTCTCTGTGTTACAGTTTGAGTTCATCAAACAGATCAGGATTCTTTTTTTACACCAAGCCGTGCAGGAACGTGTAACCTTTAAGTTAAATATGTAAAAGTAAAAGGAAACCCAGGGGTGGTGAAGCTACAGTGAGGTTGATAGTGAAACCTGCAGCAGGTTTTTCTCTGTAAACAAAACTGAAAATCAACGTTCTGTGAGTGGACCGTGTGTGTGTGTGTGTGTGTGTGTGTGTGTGTGTGTGTGTGTGTGTGTGTGTGTGTGTGTGTGGGGGGGGGGCACATGTGTGTGTGTTTGTGTGGTTTGGAAGGTGTTAGTTTATTAAGGTTTATTGCCTGTTTCTAATTTTGACTGAATGCTTCAGATTTTAAATTGCATCTGTGACTGCTTTTTATCGTTCATACATTTCTTAGATTCCTATGTTGAATTTATTAATCTGACGTTAGGTTGGGGATACAAGACGCTGACCTGGAAGAAGGCATGTTTTCAAAAAGAGCTTTTCCCCTCCACTATTGAAGCTCTTAACAAGCTTCCAGGCCGACTGTTGCGTTGGCTATTTGCTTCTTGATATACTGTTTCTGTGTTTCTTCCTGTGTTACATGTTGATATATGTGTATCCCGTGTACCAACGGTGCAAGGCTGTGGAGACACATTTCCCCCTGGGGGACAATAAAGTATTGTGTTGTATTACTTTATAGCCCCTTATTGTAGATGTGTTTTAAATATTTGAAAGTTTGGAGTTATATGACAGACATTGTTAAGTGGCAGTAGTTCTGTCTTTCTACCACTTCAATATCACACATGTAATTATTAACCCTTTGACCACGTTCAGGTGGTGAATGTAATGTGTTCTTCAAAGTAGTAACTGAGAAAATTAGATTATTATCCTGATCATTTGACTAAATTCTTAATCTTCATGACAGTTTATGAGTAGGTGTTTCTATGTGGTGAATGTCTGCAGCACTTAAACCACCTGTTACTGTTGCTGTGATTATACTGCACCTTACACTGCAGACTTCGGTTTCACCATGAAGGAAGCGGGGAAAGGCTTCTTCCTGTTTCTCAAAGTCTGATACTGTCTCCTGTAATGGACTCAGATTAACTGACTGTTCACTGTGCTTTACACACTGTGTAGCAAATCATTGCCATTATGAGATCAAACTTCCTCCTTTCTGTTACTTCTCCCTCGAGCCAGTCAGATTATCTAGCTTTACAGGTTAACGGAAACACACAAGAAGAATATTAGTCATAACTGTCAGTAACAAAAGGAATCAGCAGACTGTGGCTCAGTATAAGGAATTAGTTTATTACTTTAATATTCAGATAGATTGAAAGTGTCCAGCTGTTTGTAGTGTTTAAGTTTGTTATCTTAAGTGGGGTTTTATGAGGTACTTAAGTGTATTAGCCACAAGAGCTGCCGGTTAGCATTAACCCTTTTGAAGAGAGACCAGCCGAAGTGCCAGCACAGAAGAGATCAACATACTTTCTGTTTTGTTTTTCTTACTCTTATCTTAGGGTATATTTGAATATTAGGTTTGTATTTATCTCAAATGTGTTTTCCCCACTAAAGTGGTCCGGCCCTTATGCCAGTGTAATTATCAAAGAAGACGTGCATACATAAGACACACATGTGAACACACATTCAGTTAGTATTATTTATGGCCTGATAATAACACAGCAGCACAACAATCTGGTTCCTCTGTTATTACTGCTGCTGCCCAGTACTGATTACAAATGGAGTCGTGATGCACCAGTTGCAACTCAAAGTTCATTAACTGGGATATGTTTGATACTAGTAGTTGTGCTGACTCAATTATTTTGTTTCTTTGTACTCGTACTTTACTATGCAACATATCTGGGAGGCCCTCATGAATTTGAAGATTCAGGTCTAGAGGTGGGGGGAAAAATGTATACAACATAGTATCGCAATATTTTGCGTACCGATATTTTATCATCTCTGCCAGAATCCATATTTTTATTATATTGATATTTTTATATGTTTTTAACTGCGGAAGGGGTTGCACAATTCATTTTGAACAAGTTGCATTGTTAAAAATGACTGCAGTTGTTCGGTTGTCCGTATATGTTTGTGTCCAGTTAAGTTTGATAAAGCTGAAATACTAACAGATCAGATATGAGGTGCATGCAGCCTCTCACAGGGTTTGACTTTGATCACACTGTGTTGGTCAGTCTGTGGACTTGACTCTTATTGTGTACAAATAAAAAGACTGAAGTGACATGAATAGACTAGAATAATAGAATGTATTTGACAAAACATTTCTTGATTTAGTTCACTTTTGTGGACATATTATGCAATCTTAAAAAAGTTAAATCGCAATGAATATTTTATCCCAATTCTCAGCATATCAAAAAAAGTATCCCACCCCCAGGAGGGCCCAGTGCAAATGTCTCTTAATTATCTGCAACTTTAAAGTGAAAAAATAAAACACAAAACATTTTTCATTTATTAACATTTCAATGGACACATATTCATATTGGGGTGAAAAAATGATACCAAACCAAACTTTGCAAAGACCTAAAAAATGTAATGGAAAAGTTCATAACATTTTCTTTTAAATATATATGTATATATAGTATATGCAGTGTTGCATTATGGTATGTTTACTGTAACCAACTTAAAGAATTAGACATCAGTTTATGATTTTGGTAATTTAATTTGGAATAGGACAAAATAGGACAGAAACAGGAAGTAAACATTACAATGAAAAGGGAAAAAGTGAACCCCAAAGAAGGGTGAGAATGAGGCCAACCAGTCAGTTATTATGCAGTTGGAGATACATTTAGATCCTCAGAATATTTGAACTTATTTACAAAGCTGGAGATGACATATTTAGAATCTCAGCAGAGCTGAAGAAACAGGTTAAAAGAGGTCAGAAAAATAAGACGAGTCAACTGATGAAGGGTTAGCAGGAAGAGAGAAGAGGAGCGTGGGCAGGAGGAGGATTTCAATGGAAAGGGTTTGAGAGAGGAAGAATGGATGCGGTTACGATGGGAGGGCAGTGACGACAGCTTAATTATTACAGCTTCCACTAATAGATACTCCGCAGCCCATTGAGGAGCAGACAAAGAAAGTGTCCTGAACTTCAGTGTCCGTGTTTGTTCAACACTCGCCCTGTGTTTTGTCATACGTTTGTTTCAAATGCTTTGGGGCAGCTATCATGTTTTATCCTTGCTTCAGTATTTTTTATCCAGATAACAGAGAGGTCTCCAACTAAATGTTTTACATTGCAAAAAATGTCAATATGGCGAAATAGAGAATTTTCTGTGGGTTGTTTTCTTAAACAAAATATTCACTAAAGGCACATTTTACACTTTTTTTTAAAATAGTTTAACAATTCAGGTGTAGCTGGCCCTCTTCTCAGCTTTGATCTCCTACTACATGTGCTGCAGACAGTGCTGTGAACAATAGAGTTTATGCTTAAAACTGAATGATTTTTTAAATTCACCTGAAACATTGTTTTATGTTTTTATAATGACTCAATAAAAATTGTTAATGGCATTGATCGAAAAACTCATGATGCAATACCATTGTACCTTCTTCTTCTGCTTCTCCCTCCTCTTCTTCTTCCTCCATATAAAGCTAAAATGTTAATCTCATTTTGGCACCAGATAAAATCCAGAGGATCCCCAAAGGCAGTAGATTTCTGTCTCTTGGAAAAGGTGGTAATCCAAAAAGTTGTTTTCTGAACCAAATCCACTAGCATGAATTAAAAAGCATAATCAAGGTTTGAGTATGCTGATATTTTTCTAAACATGTTTTTTTTTATTGTGAATGCATCCTAAAGTGGATTTCCTCTTCCCTCTAAACAACCATCAAACATTATGGCTTTCTTTCATTGTTCATTTTTATTGCACCAACATTTTGATACAAATATTTTACACAATGAGATTCATTCAAAAGCAAGAAAAAAACAATATCATATTAGATACTGAGGGAGCCAAAATAACACTAGAAAAGTGTTAATTTTAATAAACATTAATAAGCTTCACACTAATAATATTCAACAAAACACTCATTGATGAATACTGGATCAAAGTGGATCAGGTATGAGAGACGCTCAGTTCCCTGCATGATCCACATTAAGGACACACTTCTGGGATGTTTCTTAATGAACTCCTCTTTCTTAATAAAATAATTGTTGTATAAATGTGTTCATTTGGTTCCTCCACGGGAGGGGAGCAGGAGAGGAATCAGTGTTATGCTCAAGGACACTTTGGCAGAATGAAAAGCAAGGGTCTCCTGTTTAAGACCAGAATCTTTCTCTGCTCCTCTACACCATCTACTTCTTCAAATTAACATGAGAAGCACACATAGTTTAAACTAATGATTGAAATCTCAGACACTTCCCACAAATACGTCTTCATCCAGGGTTATTGTTGCCATTTAAACTAACATGAGCAGCATTAGTATGTTGCCTAAAAATGTCCCTGCTTACCAGCCACAATGCCTTCTAGCCACACTTTTAAAACGTGTCTGCCCAGAACTCATTTCAAACACACCAACACGCACACTATAAACACACTGTGATCATACTGAGGAGTTTGGGTTAAGGGGGTCACTTCTAAAGTTTAAAGTCCAAAGTTCAGTCTTAAGGATCATACATGGGGTTGTTGAAGTGTTCTAATGCACTGTTGCTGTTGTCCAGAAGAGGTCCGTAGGATCTACGCCTGAAATGTCAAAGAAATAGAGAGGTTAGAAGAGAAATTAAGTCAAATGGAGAAAACAAAAACCAAAGACTTGATATGAAATCTTTCTTATATAGTCACTAACAAAGATTAGATGATAGGAGTTGGGGTTAGGTTTAATTTTAGGAATGTTTTTTCAATGTTTCAAAATGTGGTAATATTCATAAATCTATTGGACGCTCTCTGTGCAAGTACGTGCTAAAAAGTCCAATACAATTACCAACGCCAATAGTCACAAAGTCACAGAGTGGGTGGCTAAGCCCAGTACTTATCATAGCAACGGTTCCACCTTTGTTTGAAGAAAATATTGATCCGTTCATAGAATTTGAACATAATTCATATATTTTGATAGGACCCTTAGCTGGGTGGATCCATTCTTTATGAATTTACAACCAACATACTTTTGTACAAGATCAATATAAGTTCTGGACTCACCGGATCTTGACGTAGTAAATCCCAGCCATCACTAAGACGACGATTGCGATGAAAATAATAAAAATGGCTGCAACACTTCCTGGAGAGTGAGAGAAAGAAAATCTGTAATGGTAACCATCAAGTTTGTTTTAGCCCTACAATTTTTTTTTCTACAACACTGTTTTCTTTTTATGTACTGGTATAATTTTGGTATAGCAGGTGTATTAAATCACAATCCATCGTTTTTCCTAAATACAGAAACTTTTGATTCCTCCCAAAGAAGAATCCCTGCATTAGGAATTATAAGAACAAAAATTTCAAATAGCTATCCACATCTTTTTTGAATATATCATTTATCCAACAACCATAGAACAAGCAACACGAAACTTTTATATATGGTCGACTCTCAGCCCTAATTCATCCTATTCCAATTCATGCTACAGTACATAAGCACTGTTTTTAGTGGACTTGAACGCTCGGCTGTTAAGCTACTGTAATGCATATCAGTGCAGTGGCTTTCTGTGAAGACTGCGTGTCAATAACAAAAGAAACATGCCAGAAACCCAACAAAATCATTTGTTTTGTTTGTGCCAAGCGGGAGGTTCATGAGATTGCATTTCACCTCATTGTTACCTGATTGGTCCGACCCATATAGCACTACGCTGGCCTCCACTGATAATACATCTCTGTGGTACTGGCTTTAATCTTCTTCTGGTAAATCTCTAACTGTGTCAGACAGGACTTGATGACCACTTTGCCAAGATAAGATAATTCCTTTTCCTGAATCCTGACTGCTCAAACTGACCTTTGAGCTCAATAACTAATCTCCTGGTTAGAAACTGGATCAAGCACCCTCCTAAAGCTGTTTGTGTAGCTGCTTAGGTATGTACAGTAAGATTGTACAGGGGAGTATATTCATATAGCTGTCTCACAACAAGTCAGTCTTCTAACAATCAGTCTGCACTTAGAATAACATCAAACATCTTTGATGACCCCAGAAATAACAACAATTGAATCCTGAAGAAATTAGTGCAACACTTACTAGAAAAACCTCAGCTATTTCAATACTGCCCTTTAGATAATATGGCACATTTTTCAGCAGTAAACCAAAAACGACTTTCCAGCAAAGTCCTATAACTATAGGAAAAAACTGAAACCCTTCAGGAAACGTATGTGGGATCCCAGTCAGTATTTCTTCCTATTAAGTTTTGATATCAGGGTCAGATTTCAGTTCCAGCCGAGTTAAAAGATCATGCTTTTCATTCCTTTTTAACATAACATAATGTAACCAAGGAGCTGTGACGTTCACAACCCATAGATGTCATAAAAGTTCTGATTGTTTTATCAGATCTAATGGTTAATGACGGCATGAAGGACAAAGTTCCTTTCCAGAAAAATAGATAAAAACTGCTGCCATAGAGGCTTACTTAAGAGCATTTAAACAAAAAAGAAAATCATCAATAATTAGTGGTAGAAAAGAGTTTTAAGGGTTGCTTAAAGTGTCCTTACAGGAGGAAGCCAATAAGCTTCTTGTCAGAGTTTTTTCATCTAGTGACAGTTCTGTAACAAGTGGCTCATCCTGCTGCAATAACTGACATGGTGAAAATGACTGAATGTCACAGGAAACAGGTCAGTTGTTCTAATGTTTTGTAAATAATAAAATGAGCGGTGAAAGAGCTAGCAGACAACCTTTGCTATTGAAATGGCTGCTCATTGATTTCACTCCTTCAGTCTTTCAAAATACAGTATACCAGAGCTAAATGGCAATCCCTGTATAGCTCAGCTTTGTCAAACATTTCAGTGACACAGGTTGAATCAGTGGTCAAACCTGAAACAGTCCGATTTAAAACAAGATAGACCCTTGGTTTAAATTTTGCTGCTAAGCAGAGCAATGCCTACTGTTACAGTCACCTGGCAAGGCTCTGGCAAATCAAATACATGCAAAATCTTCCAGATGCTATTATTAAGTTTGAATTTTAAAGCCAAATACTAACGAGCATGGGACATTCTTCAATTTCTCTCAGCATTGGATACAACTTTCAGAGAGTTTTTTTTTAGCACAGTAACATTAACATTGAGAGTTATAAGGGACATTTCTTTACAACTTTTGGGACTGCATTTTAGGGTCCCTAAAGCATGGATTCCAGGGACTTTGTTGATGTAACAACTTTGTTGATGTAACAACTTTTCCTGCATTGGTAACGCCGATAGAAGTATCATCGTATCCGCGTATATGATCTTAACATCTACTTGATGATATGGCAAACATTTGGAACATTCATTGGTTTATGACCAGATAACTGTAAAACTAATGAGATGATCAGCTGTATTTTGTGTTTAAACTTCAATTCATTATCTTAATTAATTTAAACTGATTTCAAATATTTCATTAACAATTCAGAGAATAAAAATATTTGTGCATACCTGAGCTCAGTCCCTCTGACTTGTGTCCATCTTGTTCCAGTGTGACTGTTTGGGTTGTCTTGGTGGTGGTTGTCCTAGTGGTGATGGGACTGGTGGTGGTTGTCCCAGTGGTGATGGGACTGGTGGTGGTTGTCCTGGTGGTGATGGGACTGGTGATGGTTGTCCTAGTGGTGGTGGGACTGGTGGTGGTTGTCCCAGTGGTGATGGGACTGGTGGTGGTTGTCCAAGTGGTGGTGATCTTTTGAGTGGTTACTGGAGGGCAGTTGGTTTGTGTTGTGCTTGATGTCATGCTGGTATGGGTTGTGCTGGAAGATTGAGTTGTCCTAGTGGTGATGGGACTGGTGGTGGGGATCTTTTGGGTGGTGTCAGTGGGGCTGTTGGTTTGCATAATACTTGAGGTTGTACTAGGAATGGTTGTACTGATTGATTGGGTAGTCCCGGTTGGACTGTTTATTTCGTTATTGGTGGTGGTGTTGTTTTGTGCAGTGGTGGTGGGAATCCTGTTGAAGTTAGTCATGCCGGAAGTCTCACTTTGTGTAGTGCCAGGGGTCATACTGGTGGATTGGGTGGTGTCGGCGGTGCTGTCGGTTTGTATAATGATGGTTGAGCTAGGAGTGGTGATGCTGGTGCTAGGGTCTTGGGAAGAGGAGGTTGAGCTATCTTTTGTTCCCGAAGTGACATCCTCAGTGCTGGTCACTGAGGAAGATGTGGTGTCTTTGGACGTTGGCTTTATAGGTGTTGCACAGCACAACAGCAGACCTATAATAATGAAAAAAAAAATGTGTTATTGTCTATGCAATATCCTACTGTAACTCATTTCAACTCATATGTTGCTTCTCTCTGTCAGATCCTGTCCATAGACATATAGTCCATAGTTGCCACAATTTTTATACTTATTACACATTTTAAAATGATACACTCCCAGTTATATTATTGTAAAATACCAAAGCTTTAACAAAACAACAACTACAGATCATCAGCCAAACAACATTGGCGGTTAACACTTTCTAAGTATGTACTGTGTAACTTTGCATGTCACAAACCAGGTTGAAAAAGTGTCCCAAGAGTGTTATTTTATATCACCAAATTGAACACAGCCAACTACACAAACATGCAGAAAGTTATACAGATGACAGTTGATATGGCTGTTGTTGGGACATGCGTGCACACTTGGTATGATTTTTTTCCTGTTTCAAAGCAGAGTTTCATCAGTGTTTCAATAAACAGGAAGTCAAAATAGCATGACACACTTAAGGCATTCCACCGTTTCAGTACTCTGTTCAAAGTGAAGCAGGACACTCTCTGAAATGCTCTCTATATACAGGCATGATGAAGAACTAAGTCAAGCTCTGCATTAAGGTTTTCAAAATTATTAATACCACATTTTATAAGGAAAAAAAGATCGATAGAATTGAAAAGTAGCAAAGCTTTGGAAAACCACAGACCTTCAGTCATAGTTTTAAACCCAAGACTGCCATTAGCAAAAGAGAGAGAGCACTGTCTTAATAGAACAAAAACATTGGCAATGAAACGTTTTGGGGCGATTTAATCAGCGTGCAGGAGTTTGCCTGAAATTTTTGGTAGTTAAAAACAAGAAATGACTCAATATTAGGTACCTTGGACTTGTATTTTTGTTACTATGGTAACGAAACGGGTATGAAAATGGTTATTTTTTAGTCCCAGTGTATAATTCTAGTATTGTGACAACTTTAGCCTTGCAAAACCGGTACATGTCCTTAGGTACCCTTACATGATTCCAGCTGTTGTGGGTCACAGACAGCCCCAGTTTGGAACAAAATAGAGCACTCCCTTAAGTATGTTAAAGATGTAGTATTTATTAATTCACTGCTTTCTTTTGGCTTTAATCATCTCTCATTCACACCCATGTTAGTGAGACCTGAGGGCGCCTGCAAAAATGAATATAGGAACATGTAAGACCTGCATGTAAAACATGTATCTGATAGTTTTGTGGTAAAACCTTCACAGATTTCAAAACAGCAAGTCAAAGAAGAAGAAAAAACAGATTTCCTGTCTATGATCTTTATCTGTGTCAACCTCAGTAAATTGTGAGGACTAGAGGAAATAATACTTAACCTCATCATGATCAAGAGAGCAGGCCTAGTGAAGGTAACTATTTTTGACAACATTTTTTGTTGAAAGTTCTTAACCACAACTGTGAAATCTGTCTTGAAACAGGTGTTACGCTTTATTAAACAGGAAATGTATCAACCAAACAGGAAATAGAATAACAGTCTGAGAGTATTAAGAATTTACATAGAAGTTAAAGTGATTTACAGTTTTTTACCTGCCTTATTCCTCCTAAGCCTACTATTAATCTTAACACTAGTTATAGCATCTTTTAGCACTATCAGTAATTTTCTTCAATATCTGAACTATTTTACGTACTAAAAACAAATAGCATTAAACAGACAGACTTTCAAGCTCGTCACCAAATGACAAAAAAACATGCATTGATTGAGTTACTCACATGTTATTAGAGTTTGTAGGCCGACCCTCCCCATTGTGTTCCTCTTACTGTAAACCTCAACAAACACGTGTGTAGCTGAAGCTCTGTGCTCTGCGCTCCCTGAGGACAGCTGTAGTGTGTGTGGCTGCCACTGCCTGTAGGTGACTAATCAGAAGAGCCTGGGGGCGAGGCTACGTGATGACTTCACATTCAAACCTTACAGAGCAGATTGCATAAGGCTTTGAAATGAAAGGAGGAAGTTACATTGTAGGTGACACACTTACTGGTAATATCACTTAAAGTTAGCTCTGTTAGAGTTTGTATTACTGGTTTGCTACATGTAAGAGATTATGTTGGAACTGGTATGATCAATATCCATATGCATTTAGGATTAACTATGATAGCATGCAGTGAGTGCAGGATTTATTTAATATTTTACCTCTTTCATCATCCTCATTAATGTCACATTTCCAAACTGGTTAATACGTTTGCTGTAATACATCGATTTCCATATTTATGTACATCCTATGTATTTTCTTGGGTTTTATTATAATTCAATCAGTGTTATCTTGGTTGTAATTAATAATATATTCCAGCAGAGTGCAGCACTCGCATTCAGAAAGTGGCTTCGGCTTTTCAGGCATCAAATAGATTTAACAATAAATTATATCACCACATTCAGATAATCTGAGTTTATGAAACAAAATAAATCATTTAAGAACTGATGCACAGATTCAGCCATTCCTATTCCCACATAGAAACATATTTACATAACTTCATTGAACCAGGGGTTCCCAGACTTTACCATGCCATGGACCCCTCATAGCATTAGCCTGTGGTGAGGACCCTCCTCTTATGAAATGTCTTCAAAGGAGAGGATACAATGACCTTACTATATGATCAGACATTAAGGAAATATGCTTTTGTTGAAGTGCTGGCTTCTCTGACAACAATGCAGCAGCCAGTATGTCCCATTAAGTTTAGATTCCGGTCCTGAATTCTCTGTTTTTGTTTGGACCAGAGAAGGTAGGCTGTTTTAAGGCACCCTCACATCCCTGTTTTGGACGCCCCCCCTCGGTTTGCCAGGAAAACAACATACCAGCACTAGTAGCAGCGATGGAAGCAGGCAACCGTACTGGTTCAAATATAACTGATTCTTCCCCTAATATCCTCTGCATCCAGTTTCCTTATAACAAACACAAAAATAATCTCAGTATGTTTGAAGTTAGCACTATGAAACTTCCTACCTGAGTACTTAGAGATGCAAACCTTTTTAAGCATTAATAAATGACTTTGGTCTCTGTACATGGAGTGCACACTCTAACCACTGATCAGTGAAATTTGTATTTTCCACACAAAAAAAAGAATAAATAAGCTTGTAAAATCTCAGAAAGTATTTTGAATGGCGGTTTCCTGAGGTAAGACGTGACGTAAAAAAACAACGCGGAAGGAGTGGCCGAAGCAACAGAGTCCGCTACACAATGTTATAATGAGAATATTTGCCTTTATATCAATGCTATGTGTAATCCAATGGAATGACAACATCCATAAAAGAGAGGAGAACAACATACTGAGGAACAGAAAACAAAATGCAGCCGTTTAATTACGTGCACGGAGATTGTAGTGGTCGCGTGCCGGGGCCGGAAGTAACGTCCGATGCTTGGATGCAAAGAATTTTCCACGATGATTTTCTGTCCTCGAATTATACGAGTTAGTCGAGGAATCGTTGCCACATCTCTGAGCCAAAGTGGCTGCATTCCCAATATGCTAAAAGATTTGGCACACGTGGGGACTCTGAACGTGGGCACTTCAGAGCCTTAGAGAGAGAGTCAGAAGCGAGCCGGTGCATGGAGCGGCAGTTCATGAAAACAGACACTTTTTTCAAACTTTATCTATTGTGAACATACTTTAGTAGGTACATAGATTAAATATATGAACCCCAAAAAGGGCATCATATGGGCTCTTTAAGGCGTTATGACAGCTGAGCTTTGTGCGCTGTTTAAGAATTGCACAATGACAAAATCTTTTACCTTTTTTTTTGCTTTGGGTCAACATACCTGCTGTGTTAAGAGAGCTGCTGTTGATGCTGCTGCTGTCAGCTGTGGCGGCTGTGATTGTGGCTGGTCCATTCTGTGTTACAGATGTTAGGTCAAGAGATGAAGAGGTTGTGGGATCAGTGGCAGTAAGGGTTGCATCCCTGGTGGGATTAGCTGAATATGTAACGGTTACATCAGCATATGAAAGGTCAGGTTGAGGAGATGGAGGCTGTGCTGATGTGGTCGGTGCTGCTGATGAAGGTTCCTCCATCACCTCCCTCTTCTTAGACGTTGAAAGCAGAACAACTGCAGAGGTTTGTGGTAGACTTGAATATAGTGATGAAGCTGAGGTTGAAGATGGTGGGATAGTTGAGGCTGCCGTCTGTCCTGTTGGAGAACAGGAGAATAGAAATCAAGTTTTCACTACCTTATTCATTGCATAGCTGTCTGGTTTTGTGCATTTGGTTTAGGTGGTTTTGTTTTACTTAGCAAATGTTAGCATGCAAACACACTATCCTAAGGTGGTTTACATTATAGCTGCCAACTATTGGCAAGTTTATGTTGGTCCCAACATGTTTACAAGCTGACACTGCCATTCAGTTAGAAAGTGTACTGACAGTGAAAGCAGCATAACAGAGCTGCTAACATGGCTGTAGAATATTTGCCTTTAACTAAAGCGTGTAATCTTGAGTTTCCATGAGGAATTCTATTTAAAAGAGACAATTATCTTACCACTGGTGTTGCCCCTAGCATTGCTGGTGTTGGTGGTGGCTGGTGAATTTCGGGTCACAAATGTCGGATCGGGACCTGAAGTAGAGTCCTGGGCTCTGGTAGATTGGAATATAACAGAAGGTTCATTCCTGATGGTGATGGTGCTTGTTTGTCTGTCTGTCAGTTGATTGAAGGATTGAGTAGAGACTGGAGAGTTGTCATCAACATCCCTGGTAGGCTGAGTTCCATTCGTAGCAGGTTGAGTAGATGGAGGCAGGACAATTGTGGTTGGTGCTGCCGCTGAAGAGGATTCGCTTTCAGTTTTAAATGGAGGAACAGTAACAGAAGGAAGAGTGGATTGTGGCGCACTTAAGTAAAATGATGATGAGGATGAAGATCTTGGCATGATGGCAGCTGCAGTGGGTCCTGTTGGAGCACAGGAGAATAGCCTTCATGCAGTTAAAATTGAGACCTTTCATCAAAAAAAATATCTTTAAAGTTTGTCCTTGGGCAAGACACTTAAAAATTAATAAATACATTTTTAAAATCTCAGAAAGTATTTTGAATGGCGGCAGAATCTTTAGCACTACTCAGACTGCCGTTACAAGGCATGATGTTTACAACCTGTGATGTTTCACTTCCAGTATGAATGTCTCAGAGGTATAATGGGGGCACAAAGTGATCCCCTTTCTTCAGAGGTAGT
This sequence comes from Labrus bergylta, assembly GCF_963930695.1. NCBI lineage: Eukaryota > Metazoa > Chordata > Actinopteri > Labriformes > Labridae > Labrus > Labrus bergylta. The sequence continues at coordinate 5,257,366 of NC_089211.1, read as the reverse complement.
AACAGAGGCACTACAGAGGGAAGATGGGATCAGCGGAGTGTTTGTGTGAAGAGGTTGCGGGATCAGTGGCAGTAAGGGTTGCATCCGTGGTAGGCTGAGTTACATTCGTAGTAGCAGGTTGAGTAGATGTATGCAGTAGTGGAGCAGCTGCATACGATAAGAGGAAGATAAGAGGAACCTAATTTTTTAGATGGGCCAGTGCATAGACTGATACAGTTTATCTGTGAAATGTAGATACTGATTTGTATATTGTCCAATAGGTAACAAAACATGTATGTAACTCTCACAGTGAAGAGTTTTAAATGCTGCATTATACAGTAGGTTGATTAACCTTGACAATACAATGACTATGAAGAGTACAACATTATTCAGTTGACATCATCTACTTACATTAAAAAATTGTCAAACAGAAAGACTTACTTAAAAAGGCACAGCAGAACAGCAGCCCTGCAGAGTAGAAAGATTTTTGTTAACTATTTTGAAAATATAACTTTTACAAATGAAGCTTTTGTAAATCAACAAAAAAAATGATGCATAAGAGTGACTCTTGATCAATCAGTCAATCTTTATTTTTGTAGTGCTAATTCATAACAAGTGTTGTCTCAGGAGGACTCAGTGTGTGTGGAGTACACACACTTAAAAAGCACATGCAAATATAAAATTCCCTTATGATGATCCCCCTATTTGTTGCAGCCAAATAAATATCATAACACAGGAATTAAAACAGCACCTATCTACATCGTGAATTAAAATAAATACAGTATGATCATTTAAACATAATAATAACTTTTTTTTTAAACTGATTAAGATTTCAAGAATTTTGACACTTTATTTATCTCATTTTGTTATCATTAAAGAAAATATATATTTTTAAATATTTGTAACTATAGTGTAGGATTTAGAAAAAAAACTTTTTATTTTGGTAATGTGCATCAAACTGCATTTTAAAAAGCCGCTGAGAACCATAAAGCACTTAATAGTAACCCTGTACTAAAAAAGATTGGACATTCGTTGCCTTTAATACCTGAACGTAACTCTACTGTACATTTAATTTAATTACATTTTTATTAAATATATTTTTAACATTTACAAGTTACATGCTCTTCTTTGAAGCCAGTATAAATCATGATTCTGTAAGCGTTATAATTCCAGATCCCACCTCCTGACTCTGTTGTGTCAGCGACCTGATCGAACAGTGAGTTTCTGTTTCTCATGAAATGACACTTTATCAGTCACACCACCAACTGTTCTGAAAGTCAAACTTCTACTGTCTGTTCTTTGATTGTTAAAGGCACACTAACACAGAAGAACCTTTGTCAAGCCTTTGAGGGTTTTATTTATTTATTTATTTAAGAGTTAAAGTCGGTCAGTGAGAGGATTTTACTTTCAGTAAAATTTAGGTAAATTATTATAATTTCTTTTTAGCTTTATTAATGTAGTTTTTGGTTTTACTAATTAAATATAATTATTATCAAAAACATTTAAGATGAATAAAATAGTCCTGCAGTAATATTAAAGTGACTTTAACAGGACATTTTTAAAAATATTTTGCAGTGAATGTTGTCTTTACACTTAAAATAATGATCTGTTGTATCGTGATGAGAACAATTCTGGATTGATGAAGTATGAATTGATCATAGAGCCCTGACTTTGCCAAAAAAATCAGGTTTGTGCTGCATACATTTCCCAGTATGTGTATCTTAATACGCTTTTTATACCATGGTCCAACTTGCAACCTGCAGATTTGTAGATTTTTTTGTCGATTTATTTTCTCAAAGAATCCAAAATGTATATTTTTTTACACCAATGTCAGCAGCCTATAGCGATGAACATTCAAATACAGGTGCATACTTACATGTTAGCCGGGTGAGCGCTCTGCCCCTCATTAATGCGTGCCAGTGGATTTCCTCAAATTGTAGACTTGTTGTGCAGCATGCAGCGCTGCGCTCTCTGCTTCCTGTGGATAGTGTTAGTGTGTGTGGCTGAATGTGACTGTAGATGACAGATTATAAGAACCAGGGGGGTGAGGATAAATGATGGAGAACTGACTGTTTCATTTTCCCTTTTTTTGACTATACAGGGACTTTTAGTTAAAGCAACGAGGATTTACACAAGAACTGATAAAACAGAGCTAGTGCCAGCAGAGCATTGCAAAGGTAACTTGAAGGGAGTGTAATCAGGCCATCATCCAGACCAAAGATCCTTTAAGTTCTCTGTACAGCTAGAATGTGTTTATATTCATATATTTACTTTTTATACAGCCTTATACATCTTTATTTTTGTACATTTTCTGGGGGGGGGGAAGTAAACGATGCTTTGCATTTATTTCCTCCCCTCTCAAAGTGTGCTATCATGGGGGAGAGGTTAAGTGAATTAAACACAAAATAAATACAAGGAAAGAAGAAAGTGCTTTTAAAAATCTGCGTAGTACTGACTGTCATATGAAAAGCTGCATCATTTCAATAACAGTATTTGTTTTCTTCCATCAGTGATGTCAACTTTACAAAAAAATAAAAAATAAACCTTTCTGTTTATAAAAAGTTCAACCTAGAAAACGTGACACACACCGTTCATTTAGCGAGTGTGTGTGTGTGTGTCTGTGCACTGGCTGCAGCTGCAACACATGCTGCATGCTGCGTGGTCAGATGAAACACAGAAGGAGGTGCGTGCGTTCAGGAGCTATATCTTGTATTTCTGGACCGAACACAGCGCTGGGTAACAGACTTTGGTTGTCTAATTTTCCAGCTACAGACTACAGCAAGATGTTACGTTACTGACAGTACATTATGGACTGTTGTTACCCGCGGTAACCATGATACCTGCATGATAAATATAGACAAGGGAGGAAAGTTGCCTTTGAAACGAAGTAGCCATAGACAATGACATATCAATACTTCACATCATGTCTGGGAGGGAAAGAATGAATTTCTTTCCTTAGTTGTACAGTGAATGATTTGATGAACCGTGTGGTGATCTGAACAGAGCCTCCAACAGCATCCAGAGCTGCCCTTTGATCTCACAGAGACGTAGGAGAATCTTTATCAATTTGACTCAATCAATTTTAGGCAGCTAACTAATTGATCTAAATTTAAAAAAATAATCTTGAGAGAAAGATCTGCTGGATGCCATGCGATAGAAGCCAAGCAGCGTTAATATCTTGTGCATTCCTTGAATGCATCAGAAATGAAGTCGGCATCCTGTTGATATCTATGTATAGCACATTTCTAGTCTTCTGACAACTCAAAAGAGCTTTTACACCGCAGGTCACACCTACACATTCACACCCATTCACACCCTGATGGTAGAGGCTGCTATGTAGTGTCCATTAGTATATAATCCCATTCATACACATTCATATGCCGCCAATGACGCAGTGGGAGCAACTTGGGGTTAAGTGTCTTGCCCAAGGATAGGTTGATTGGTCGCACCAGCTGAGACTTCCAGTTGTTCATGAATTTTTTTATTTTGTGTATTTCATGTTTTTTAGGTTTTGATAATTAGTTCATAAGACCTGTTTGTTCTTGAGAGGAGGACGACTCTGTGGATATTTGGTCACTGATGAAAATAATGAACCATGTCTTCAGTGCCTGACATACCGTCCCTCATCCTTTGCTCTGATACTTCTGTCACTTTCATATGAACCACTACGAATGACTTCAAAGAGTCTGAAAAGGTACACACATATTTCCTCTTGTTCAGACATTATCACATACAACCCCTCTGCTCTTTAACGACTGCAGGCTTCTTTTACGTTTAGGCGAGGACAAGATGCTGACGTGGGTGTTGGCCTTTTGAAAGTTACTAAAAAGAGGGAGTTACAGCAATCTAAATGTGGAGATAACCACGTCAGTTGCTGACATATCAAATTTCATTAGAAATGAAACTGAAAAAAAAGAGTTTAAATTAAAGATGATTGGGGGAAATTAAAGGTTTATTAGCTTCATAATACGCCATCAAGCATTGGGCTGTAGTGCGTTTGGCGTCAAGATGCCTTTTATTTTATTTTTTTACTGAATGCTCCAAGGCTTTATTTAAATATGATCACTGATTTATTCATATATTTGTACTTTTTATTTGTATCTGTAGGTCAATATTTATCCTTTATTAATTCATGAGCCAGAAGAGAGCAGCATGTTTCTTTAAAATGTGGCCTAGATAGATTTTAGAGAGTAGTAGATTAAAAAAGCGTATTTAAGTACCTAAGGATAAAACATTAAAAATAAATCTGCTGTTTCAAAATATTGATACTCCATTTGTCTTTGAAATCGTTTTAGTGAAATCTTTTTATTTTATTTAAACAGTTACTTTTTGCATATTTCAAATACTTAAATGTAAGCAGGATAGAACATTTCAGTAGTGTGTGTGGGGGGGTACAGAAAATGTTTCACCCACAAGGGTGGCGAAACCACCTCCCTGAACTGTTTATCTTTTCCAGTGTATTTGAACTGGAGATATTCCTAGAGACTTATTTCTAGAGGTGGGCGGGCAAATCGATACAGCCTAGAATCGCAATATTTTGTGTGGCGATATTATATCGCCTCATGGCAGCGAACTGTCGATATTTTAGAAGAAAAAAAGTCATGTTCAAATTGGATTAGACTGAAATACCAACAGATCAGATTGTGACGTTCATGCAGCCTTTCACAGGGTGTGACTTTTATCACAGTGTTGGTCAGTCTGTGGGTTTGACTCCTCTTCTGTAGAAATAAAAAGACTGAAGTGAGATGAAGAGACTGAGAATGTTTCTTGTATTTGACTGAACAGTTCTTGATTTAGTTTAGTTTTGTGGACAAAATATGCAGTTAAAAAAGGCACACAGAGCAGTAAATTAACAACAGTGCAAGTAGACGAAACATTTTATCCTAAATATAAAGTGTCAATTTAAATACAATTTAAAGCTTAAACTTAACTTAAAAATACAAAATATAAAATATTAAAGAGTACATATGAGTGTACAGTGATCGGACTAACAGATGTAAACAGAACTATGTGCAGTAAACGAGAAATAAATACATACATACAGAGCTATGTGCAAGTAGGCAAATACTAAATGATAAGTTAATAAGGTGCATGGTGAATAATGGAACAACAGAACTAATATATACAATATAACTGTAAAGGTAAAAATTAGATAAATAAAGTGACCGTAGTGCAATGATGGATAAGAGACAACAGGGGTAACAAGAGATAACAATGGTAGTGCCCGGTTAGGACTGGAGCAATGTTGATAGGCTGAAAGATAGTACATTTTAATAAAGTTGATGGCTATTATGCAGCTGACTTTGATCATAAGGTACGGCCTGTGGTCAGTCTTTCAGAGCATCTGCATCATTATGGGCTATCCATTGTTAAAGTCCTTACAGGTAGTCCATTGATCTTAGAGCAGACTGTGACCGTGCTCTGCAGGTGGTTTCTGTTCTGGAGGGTGGTGGAGTGGAACCAGCAGGTTATAGAAAAAGTAATAATGCTCTCAATGAAGGAGTAGTAGAAGGTCAGAAGAATGTTCTTACTGACTCCAAAGGAATTGAGCTTCCTTAGGAGGTATTTTCGCTGCTGACATTTCCTGAGAATCTCCTCGGTGTTGGAGGAGAATTTCAGCAGGCTGTCGAAGATGGTACCCAGGTACTTGTACTCCTCTACTAGTTCGACAGGATTCCCATGGATTGTGGTGATTGCTGATGTTCTGCTTGTTGGAGAAGGTCACCACCATGTCTTTGGTCTTGCTCACGCTCAGTTCGAGGCAGGAGCTGTCACACCACTCCACAAACTCCTGAAGAACTGGTCCATGGTGCTGAGAGGGGCCTGACAGCAGAGACAGGAGAACTGTGTCGTCCGCGTACTTCACCAGGTGACAGTTTGGCTGTGTGGTTCTGCAGTCATCGGTGTAGAGGATGAAGAGCAGAGGTGAGAGCATGCAGCCCTGAGGGGGAGCCAGTTGAGGTGTGTTGGAGGTTGGAGAAGGTGTTGTTGACCAGAACTCTCTGTGATCTGTTGGTCAGAAAGTCCAATATCCACAGGATAAGCTGGTCGTTGAAGTTGTTGAAGGTTTGTCAGCCAGGATGTGAGGCTGCAGGGTGTTGAATGCAGAGGAGAAGTCTGCAAACAGGAGTCTGGCTGAGGTGTTGGGGTGCTCCAGGTGTTTGTGAACAGTATCTATAATGAATGTTTTTGCATCATCGACACCTCTGCCTGCGCAATAAGCAAATTGTAGCGGGTCCATCTGGGAGTCGGTTTCTCTGATGATGTGTTGTTTTATGATCCTCTCCATGGCCTTCATCAACAGAGACATGAGGGCCACAGGCCTGAGGTCGTTCAGTGATTTGGCGGGGCTTTTCTTGGGGATGGGGATAACTGTGGAGTGTTTCCACAGCTGGGGGACTGTGCTGCTGTCCATATATTTTGATGTTGGTAGCAGCAGTGTTCACAGCAGCCATGTTTTTGAGGCCCTGCCAAGCTGAGCGGAGGTTCCCCTGTGTGAATTTTTCTTCCACTTTGTTCTTGTACTTGAGTTTGGCAGTTTTTATGGCGTGCTTGACTTCTCTGTTTACCTCCCTTTTCTCCATTTCGGAGCCGGTGAAGAAGACCCTTTTCTTCTTGTTGAGGATCTCCTTGAGCTCTTTGGGGATCCAAGGTTTATTGTTGGGGAAGACTGTGACTGTTTTGGAGGGGATGATGTTGTCCACACAGAAGGAGATGTACGATGAAACAGTGTCCACATGCTCATTAATGTTGTTGGAGGGGGCTAAGAGGTTATCCCAGTCAGTGAATTCAAAGCATCCTTGTAGTATAAGAATGCTTTCGTTGGTCCACTGCTTGATGTTCTTAACAACTTTCTTAACCCTCTTTATTACAGGAGTATAGAGCAAGTAGGATGGCATGGTGGTCAGCAGAGCCAAGAGGGGGGAGAGCAACAGGTCTGTATGCGTTAGGAACTGAACCATAACATTTATCCAGTGTCTTCCCCAGGCGGGTGCTGCATGTAATGTACTGCTGGTAGCCTTTTAGTGCTTTTTCAGGATAGCAATGGTTGAAAGATTAAGCTTTATCGCAATATATTGTATTGCGATAGTCAGCATATTGCAAAATGTTTGAAATGGCAATAATATTGCTATATGTTCCTAAGTGCTCATACGGATTTATGTTGGATCTTTGGAAAATAATACAACAAAGAGTAAGGTCTTTTACCTGCTCTTTTGTATTTTAAGATAGCATTTAAAAACTTAAAGTTTATCTGTTATGGAAGCGATTAGTGATCAAAATTCAAATGCATTAACAGAAATGCTTTTTAATTTTCAGAATATGAGTGTATTATTTGACTCAAAAATAAAATGATGATTAATTTATCTAATTTGAATTTTAGTTTTCAACTTCAAAAACACACATTCTTTGACTAAATTAAAATGAAGAAAATGACATTTGTTTTATCATTTTCAAAAAATGCCCCGCTAAATCTGTATCATAATTCAAACGAAAATGCTAATTTGAAAATGAAAATGCAGTAACAGAAACACATTTTAATTTTCAGAATATAGGAGCATTATTTGACCTATATTTAAAATGAATATTCAGTCATCCAGTTTGCATTATACTTTTACTCTCTATGTATGCATATTGTATGACATCATTCAAATGAAAACGAAAAGGTCTTTGGCTTTTCCATTTCAAACTTGCCGTGCTAAAAAGTGATCATAATTCAAACCAACTCGAAAACGAAATGTCTAAGTGGACGACGCAGGAAAGTGACGTCAGACTCCAGCTCACAGGCCGACCGCGCTACGCATCCAATACAATAGGTGGCGGTGTGCATCTTTAACGCTGGTGCCGACTTTAGCTTCCACTGTGATGCAGGTGACAATCAGCGTGGACCTTTCCAGAGCGCACTAAACTTTCAGCGATTATGGCATTTCCTGACAGGGTTGTATTATCACTCTTAGAATTGGCTGAATTGGTGGAACAGAATACTGTTACTGAGTCCGATTGCCGTGACCGTGTCGAACAGATGATCGAGACCTTCGCAGAATACTCTGCCATCACGGACACGGATGTTAATGAAGTTGCCATAGTTAATCTGTTTTCCATCCTTGATCAACTTGGTGTGTCGGTGTCTGAAAAGGGCCAGCTATCAACATCCCATTCGAAGCGATTGAGAACTATTTGTTTTTAAAGTGAAGGAGATAGCAGAGCTGTTTGGAGTAAGCCACCAGACCATCTGTAGAAGGATGCGAAGCAACGGATTAAGGTTAATAACTTATCTCGCATTGTTTGGATTACAAAGTATTTTGCTTTTGCTAAGGTTATTTTTCAGAAACGACTGTTTTTTATTCTGTTATAGAGTATCTGACACATACTCTTCCGTGAGTGACAGAGAGCTGGATGCAGTCATAGCCGAAATCCACATAAATCACCGGAACACCGGTTACAGAATGATGGGATCATTCCTGCGTGCCAGAGGACTGCGAGTGCAAAGTAAGTTTGAAACATAGCCATATAAATGAAGTCCATTTAAACTTGTTGATATCGTGACCACATCACTTGGCGTCACAGAGAGGGAGAGAGTGTGTCTGGTATGCAGGCTGCATGACTACAAGTTGCAGCTTTTGGCAGAATCTAAACTTTTCTTTATGTTAATCTCTGACTGATCGACCCCTCCCCTGCTATTTTAAAAAGGCATGTTTTACAAAAGATTTCCGATTAAACATTTCCTCTCATTTTTTCCGTAGTTCCAAGGGTACGTGATTCACTCAGAAGAGTGGACCCAGATGGGACGGAATTGCGGGCCATGGCAAATCGCACTCTTAGACGCAGGCAATACTCTGTTCCTGCACCCAATGCAATGTGGCATATAGATGGAAACCACAAATTAATCCGGTATTTTCTTTTGGTGGCACTATATTCTTACATTATTAAATACATACTATACTATATGATGCCTTTTTGGTTTTAATAGTGTGTGTTTTCTTCTTTTTTTACCAATAGATGGAGATTTGTGGTTCACGGTGGAATAGATGGCTTTAGCCGTTTGATTGTTTATCTGTCTGCTGCAACGAACAATCGAGCGTCTACAGTGTTGGAGAGCTTCAGTGGTGCAGTCAGCAAATTTGGTGTGCCATCCAGTGTGCGCTCTGACAAGGGTGGTGAGAACATTGAGGTTCCCCATTACATGGTGGAACACCGGGGAGAGAACCGTAACTCCCACATCACAGGAAGAAGTGTCCATAACCAACGGTAAGTTTCAATAGTACATATAAGGTTACAATTCTCCACTTTTCATTCCTGTGGTTGCTTGGCAAAAACAATCATGGGCCTTAGTCATAAAATCTTGTTCCACCTCAATGTGTCTATTTGGACTGAGTTTGTTTAGCCCTCAATTTTTTTCTGCAGAACTATTTTGATGATTTTACCCTCCTCCTATTACCCAGATAAGACTTAATGCATCTTTATAAAGTATAGCTTTGCTCATCTTTCTAATATCAGACATTTTTATACTAAGTTATACTGTCTAATTAAGTACTCATCCAAGACCGTTTAGGTTAGACACACATAAATAAAGCAATAACAGAACTTTACAATTTACTCTGAACATTGTATTCTTTTTATCAAAACACAATTTCCTTTTTCAGGATAGGACGTCTGTGGAGGGATGTGTACACCCAAGTCCTTGATGTGTTCCATGTTCTCTTCCGAAACATGGAGAGAGAGGGGATGTTGAATCCTGATGATGAGGTTCACCTTTTTGCACTCCACTGGACTTTTCTGCCTCAACTTCAGAGGCAACTTTCCTTCTTTATGGAGGCCTGGAACCATCACAGCCTGAGAACAGCGGGAAGCCAGTCTCCATACCAACTTTGGACAACATTCAGAAATGTTGAAGATCCTGATCAGGTATATAACAATGTTTAGGTGTATTGTTGGAATAACCACTATTTAATTGTAAATTTAAAATGCCTAAACTAATGATATGGTTAGATTTCAAATAATGTGATTTTTCAGATTAAGAGAATTGAAGCCATAAGTAAACATTATAAGCTTTTGAATGTTACAACTTAGATACACTATCTTTACATATCCAGTTTGATAAAACAATGAATCCAGAGTTTATAAACTTTAAACTATAATTGTCTTCAATTTGTATTAAGGTGGAGGCAGATTATGGAATTAATTGGGATGGGCCGTATGGCTACGATGACCTTGGAGGTGGAGTTCAAATCCCAGAAGTGCAGTTGCAGCAGGACACGACTGAGGAAGATATGGCCAGATTACCTGACCCCAATGTCCCCTTCTTAGATGCAGTTGACATCTACAGTGCCGCAGTCCAGCAGTTAAGACAGTGACTTTGTCAATCTTTGACACACTCTAGGTTCAGTCTAAATGCATTTGTTTTGTTTTCCCCAGTTGAATAAATGTGAGTGAGTGCAGAGCAAAGAGGTGCATTCATAAGGCTCAAAGTGAAATCAAAACACAGAGCTAAACAAATTTGACTTTTTATTTCCATTACTCCCCAGAAGAATTCATTGACAAAACTGTTAACAATTTTAACAAATTAAATTGGTCAACAAATGGTAACAATGGTCAATAAACTTTAACAAAGTCTAAGTTGCATGAACCAATTTCTTCCAACAAACAACTGTGCCACTACTTTGAAACACATTTTAAACGATATTGCATCTTTAGAACAAATCAAGGTCTCGGCTGTATATTACAATCAGATCATTCCGAACCCAAAATCTGTACTTCTCACAGATGCCTTGAGATTGTCTGTGAAAGTCTGGTATGTTCGGCACTTCAGAGGCAGTTTCAACGTTGTGAGGCAGGTTGAAGCTACGGGCAGATTAATATCAGGAGAAACTTCTACATACAGGTGCTGGGGAGGGATACTCCAACCTGTCCAAAAAGGAGTTTGTGCAGTTCCTCAGAGGACCCTAAAGAGACATGGTCATAAATTAAATATTTTTTGAAACCTACGGTAAGTATTTGCTTAAATGATGTTATTGAGATATCTTATTTCAGGGAATTTCAGAAGTTAACCCTCAAAGCATTAGTCACTGTTTCACTTGAAAATGTTTTTTCAAGAGTTGGGCTCTACAGTACCGTAATACACAAGTTCAAGGTTTACAATGTAGATTTTACACTGACGTGTAGCCAGACTGAATCAATTAATCTTAATCTGTGAGAGTGTGAGAACTCAGCAACAGATTTAAACTGTTAAAATCTATTATTTCTAAGATAAAATCTACATTTATCTTACCATTTTCAATGTAGTCTCTTAAAAAGCCTGTGACCAGGCAGGTCTCCTCCACACTGTTGTGGTCATCCTCATCCCCACTATCAGGCATTGGCCAGATGATCCTTTTCAAGATCATCTAGAAGAGAAGGTTATCAGAGACTTGAATTAACAAGAGTAAATTAATAGAATAATGGTATTTGGTACAAGGCAATCACATTTTGAAAAATAGAAGCAGAAAAAACAACTTTTATTTTACTTAAAACAATTACTTTGATAGTTAAATGGTAGAACTCCCACATAGTTTTGGCTTTTCCTGATGATAATAATACTAATAATATTAAGTGAACCAGCTTAATGTGAGAAGCTAATTACCTGTGAGTCCATCACTTGTGCTGCAGATCTTGGAAACAGGACCTCGGCTAGGGCTGGACGCTCTTTTATCATGTTGAGCACACCAGTCTCTTTCAGCCCCTTACGCAGCTGCTTCATTTGTGTTCGTCGCCGTTCAATGACCTACAAACGTAACTTGTCAATTAAATAATTCTCAAAAATATTTTTAAGATAAAGTTGCAACAAAATATCATTATCATGATATCATGACATCATTATCATTATCAAAGTAGACTTAAAGTATCATTTAATTCTGTTAGTAATATGCATCGTAGCATATTGATTCCTTTCTCTTGGACTACACGTATTGGATTTGTTTTAAATTTCACTATCCCTGTATCTTTATCAAGAGAAAGAACAGTGACTTGTCAGACAATGTCACGTTGCATTTATGAATCTTTTTTTTTTACTTATTCATATACCGCATGGTGCAGGATTTTTTCCGCCAACCACCTCCTCTTGTTACTTTTGATGGGGGGAAGATCCCAACTAAATGCCAGATTGTTCATTTCAGATCTTTCCTGCGGGGTCAGTTCCTTCTGACTATCAAGCTGCAATTTATAGGAAAAAGCAATTTTATAAATATCACTTGTATGTTCTATGTTGTTTTACATAACTTATAAAGAAACATTTGGCATGACGTAAATCATAGAAATAATAGTCCATTTCATTGAATAAAAAAAGTAGTGGCAAAGTTAAGCAAAAATCCAAGTAATTAATACAGGTAAAACGTACAGCAGACACCATTTCGACCACATCTGTATCAGGGCAGTCGCAAAGTCCCAAAGCTGAAGACTCCTCATTATTCCCTGTGATAAGCTGCAACATTGATGGGCTCAGTCCAGTGAATCGTGGCCCTCCATGAACAAAGGAATGTCCAATTATAAGTCCAGCAACCCTGAAAAGATCCCCATCTACCAGGACTCTGGTGGTAGACGGAACCTCGTGATCCTCTATCCCATTGAACAGAAGAGTTCTGCCAGTGTTTTCTAAGATTGGAAAAAATAGTTTTAGAAGGCATTTCAATACAATTTCAGCTGAAACTTGTTGGTGAACTTGTTTGTTCAATTGATATTGAAATTTCAAGATGGCTCAAGTTTATATCTAGTTCAAAATTATATGTTCAGGAGAGCTCGACAGTTTGTCCTCTGTGGCCTATTTGTTAATTAGTAGGACAATTTACATAACATACACTTTAGAACTCATTTAGACAAAAAAGTTGAAAAACAATCTGAAAATGTGCAAATTATTCTGCAGAAGTATAGTAATGCAACCCTAGACTGTGTCTTTTATACTTAATAACAATTATTACTTTCTGAACTGCGTTAATTCCAGGTTAAAACACACAGTTGTAAGACTGTCTGAAACATCACACTTCAAATAAAATAGTTACTGTTCCAAAACTGGCAAAAAACTGTCCCATTGTATAGCATGTGATCCTTAGTCCAGACAGGGTTTTAGAGGCAACCACTTAGTAGTCTGCTGTTTAACAAAATAAATTGTCAAATCTTACCAAGGTCAAGGTCAAATCCAAATTGGATTTTATCCATTATCATTGAAAAGAAGTGGCGTTTTACACCATCCCCAACAGCTGCATCACCTGAAATACAAGTAGTTTCAGGTATAACTTTGTTGATTCAATTTAACTTAATGGCAACAGAACACATCCCATCCTAATAATCTGTATCCTTCCTCTATGATGTGTCTGGGTCAAATCTATTTTATTTCAGCTAGTTATTAGGTCTAATATAGGGTGATAGAATGCATGATTAAATTGAATAAACAATTTAATACAGCTTGAATTTAAACCTCTGTGATTGTCATCTTACAGTAAAAGGAACCTCAGAGGGAACTCTGCCAGGAACCTTCAGTGAGAGTTACCTACCCCTTAGTATGACAGAAAATGGGTTTGCCCAGTCAATTCCTGGCTTTTTGCAGAAAGTTAGAATCTCTCTTTCACGATCTTCCTCACTGGATCTAAGATCAAGCCTTGCAACCAACTCAGGCTTGTTTTCAGCATTGTTGAGCAAGTGACGTCGATACATATTGGCCGCAACAGCAATGTCAGGCTCTGTCATCCACTCTGTGAAAACAAAGTCATTATCAAAAAAAAACATTTGTAGGACAGAAGCTAAATTTTATATAGTTTGCAATGACATCACATATACATTTTCTTTTTAATGTATTCAAAAAGTGAATGTGGTAAAAAAAAACACATAAAATGATACCTTCAAAGCTTCTACCTTTATTGTCTTTTAGTAAACTTTGGCTGCCTGATGAACTAGCAGCAACTGAGTTTCCTGCCCAAGTTCCCTCTGAGGTTCCTGAACGAGTTTCCTCTGAGGTTCCTGAACGAGTTCCCTCTGATGTTCCTGGTGGGGTCTCCTCTGAGGCATTAGCATCCAAGTTATATTTTCTTGAGATGTTAAAATAAAGATTGTTAATATACAGTAATAAAGCTACAGCATCACCTACAGTAGTGCAATTTGTCATCATGGTCATGGGTGACATTTTTCAAACTTGCACTCCTAAATTATGTACAACATTGTACCAACTGGTGATCTAGGATTAAGGAATGTGTAAAACTACATGTAAATTACATGTATAAATAATAAATAGGTCTCACTTCTCACAACTGTCAATGTGGTTTTCCATCTGTGGTCCAGAAGTTTGCGGAGTGATGGTCTCATTGGGTGGACTCTAGCAAAAAGCAAAAATTAGACAACACAATTACATTAATTTGTACCATGCAATAAATCCCATGTAATTACCACATGACATATCTTGAAGATTTCATTTTAGACCATATCGCCCAGCCCTAACTACCGCTGAAACACAATGTTACCTCCAGGTCTATATCTTTTTGGAGTGGCCTTATATAAATTACTGCTGCCCCAACTCCAAGTTCTTTGCTGCACAGTCTCTCCGGAGTATACCCATCCTCTGGACAGGGCATGATGTCCAAGACCTTGGACCTTGTAGAACCTCGGCTCCTTAAGAGCTGAAACCCTCCACGGTGCTTTAGTTGTGGAAAGTTCAAGTGGAGATGATTGGAAAACTCAGATGCATGGCAGTATTTGTCTAAGGGAAAAAAAATAAAGCAGTATCATGACCAACTGAGGTAAAAACCATACACCAAAACAAACGGTGAATTCTGTGAACTGTCCTACCCCTATCCATTTCTGTGCTGAGGGATTAGTAAAAATAAAAAAGACCTACCTGGGAAAGTGATTTTTCTTTCTTCTAAAGCTGCCCTTTCAAGTTCCCTTCTCACTGCTAGACTTGGAACCTCGCAGTCCTTTCCCTTGGCAAGGCAAAAAAAAACATGTGTGTATGTGGGTTTTTTTAAAGTCTTGGTCACATTGGCTGGTGACGTTGATCTCCGTAGGACACCTTGTGCAGCCGGGTAGGGACTAAAGAGCTTTAAAATCTCTGCTGGAGGACATATGGAAAGAAGAAAAAGATTAATGCTTAGACAGTTAGATCCTTAGTTAGAAGTTAGCTAGTGTAGTACACATCTATATCTGTATGATAATGAGTGATAAAGCTCAGGAAGCACAGTCAAATCATATACGTTTGTTACTATAAAGGAGGACACTACTGTAAGGTAGGTACATTTATTTACATGTCATATTTCTATTAGTCTAGCTGTGCACGATTCTGTTTAATAATTTAAGGACACAGTCTATAATAATTTTCCCCGGTATTTATTTAGGTTGGAATTAAACATTTGTTCAAGCCAGCAATGTATGTTTGTGCACTGAGACAAAAACCGCTTCACCTCCGTCAAGTCTCCATGACAGCAGTGTGTTGACAACAGTCACTTTTTACTGCATGTTTTATATTTGAGATCGTTTTTATTCCAGCAGAAACGGAGCAAATAGGATGTGGGTAAAAGATACGATCCGTAAGCTAAAATACGGGGAATATCATACATTTTCAAAAGAGCGCTGGTGACGACAACACTGCCTTTCTGAAAAGTAGACAGATTTTCAAATTGAGCGCGCGGAGCCGCCACACAGAAAAGGCGCAAAGATGCTGGATGGGCGCCTTTTCTCTGGGAGGCAGCCTGCTGCTGCAAATGCTCTCTCCTCATTGTAACGCTGGCGTTGATAAACAAGCTATGACCTGTGACAGGACAGTAATTTGGCCAAAAATGAAATGTTTCCCATACAGTTTCAAGTCGTTTACAGTTAAATCATGTAAGTGCAACCATTAGCATGTTATTTGACTAGAATTTTATCACAGGACCATTGCTGTGAAAGCTAAAATCTTACCTCGAACCCTAGGTCGGCGATCGGGAGCAGAAGGTGTAGCATTTGGAGAAGTGTGGGCCGTGGGTGGTGGTGACTGTCCTTGCTGCTGTTCTAAAGCGGCAGCTGCCTCCCGCAGAAGTTCTACAACGGACTTTGAGATTCTCCCGCTTATTTCCTTCCAACTCGACTGTACAGGGTCAAACCAAGGGGCAACCTCCGGTCTCGAAAAATGAAGCCTATGCGGAAGTACAAAAAACTGCAGTTCCTCGAGGTTCCGCTTGAGGCTGGCTGCAGAAGCGCCGGAAGTGCCATAAGCCCACAGCCAAAAAAGCCCGTTTCTACCACAGGAATCAACATGTTTACAGCCTGGTTCAAAAAACGAGATATATCTGAGAAGTTGACGGCCCCTTCTCCTCACACTGTGGGGGGGGTGAATTTTTTTATAACTCATCGGATTTTATTCTATTAAGGAAAACGACTATGCCCATATTTGGTTGTGTCAGATTTGATTGACAGCTCTGCGCGCTGCATCTGTCTGTCAGGTCAGCAGGTCAGCAGGTCAGGAGGTCAGCAGGTCAGGAGGTCAGCAGGTCAGGAGGTCAGCAGGTCAGGAGGCTAACAGCTTGATCCGTCTGATTTCTCCTCTTTCTTACTTCGTTTGGAGAGTTTGTTTAACACATATCTGACAACATACATGGCTTGCTGTGCAGTTAACAGACCATCCAACAAGTTGATGCTTCAGTTTTTTTCGGTAAGTGATATATTAGTGTTATATTTACTGCTTACTCGTGTTTATATTTACGGACCTAGCTTGTTTAGCGTTAGCTTGTAAACCAGTCGGCAAACTGTGTAGCTCATTATTTACATTATTTACATTAATTACGGTCAATGGTTTAGAAATGTTTGTTGTTAAGATGTTGTTGTTGAAAATAATGAGTTTGTGTGATGTTAGAAGCTAAAGGTTCATCTCGGTGGTTAACCACAGACTGTAAATATGGTTATCTGACGTTATGATGAATGTTATTCTCCACATAAATGTGGACATTAAAAACAAACTTTGTGTAGTAATTATCCGTCAGTAACATAAACTGAACTGAACCTAATGTGCTGTGTAGGTTATAGAGGATGGCATTAAAGTTACATGGTTGATGTAGTGTCTTAAGATTTGAGCAAACTGTTAACAAATTAAAAAACTTCACTTTGTAAGAGCATCTGTAACCATTAAGAACTATATTAATAACCATATTAAGTTTCACTGAACTCATACAAGGAATATAGCAGTAGAAATATAAAATATAAATAACATATGGAATGAAAATAAGATATAAAGCACATAGATATAAAGTATAAGAAATAGTTTGAAGAATACAGCCATGTACTGAGCTCATGTTAATAATAAATGAGTTACTGTATGTTCTGTACTAAAGCACAGAGAGTTGGGACCTGTTAATGATTTAAATAATTCAGGTTATATTTGTTTCATGTAGATGAAGTACTATCCACAATAAACTGCTTAATTTTTCCTCACAAAATCTGAGACAATTTGATGTGGAATATCATTGTGTGAGTGAGAGAGCTGAAAACAGCATGATTACAATAATGTTTATCTTCTTAACTTTGAATAGATGTTGATTACCTGAATACTGGACCTTTGTTGTCTGGGTAGTACACTGTTGAATTTATAAATGTACTCTTACACACAGATGAATACAGAAAAATAGATGAGAACAAAAAAAATGATTTCATGAATAACTGATTTTTTCTCTCTTTCTTTGTCATCCTGAAGACCTCTCACTAAAAGTCCATGTTCTCCTGGATCCATGTCACATGCTCGAGCTTCTTCTGAATGACTTTTCAACAGTCAAAGTTCTGCTGAGAGAAGATGGCCAACAGATAAGACAGCAGTACATGAAGGAGCTCCACAAGCTTCAGAAGAAGGAGGAGGGTTTGCACCTTAGAAGACTGTATTCATGCTTCAGCTGTTCAAATAAAACTAGATCTCCTCCAAACAACTTGCAATCAAACTATTTTCTTCCCATTTTAAAACCCTTTGTCCAGTTTAGATGGGAGAAGTTGATATTATGTGATATTGATCAGGGAAGACTACATTTCTAAATCATTTTTAACTGTGTTTTTATTCACAAGTTATTGATCTTATTTACTCTCGGTGTATCTTGATTTAAGAATGGGGCTGTGTTTAAGGTCATATTTTTGCAATGACTCTGTTCCATCCCACTTTCAGAAATGAACTACATTAGTATTTATCAAAAGAGTAAGAAGTTGTGTAAAAGTAGACTTCCTTCCCTAAGCTATTGAGTTGAGCATTAATCTGAAATGTATACTCATAAGTAGACATAAAGGAGTGCATTTATATAGAAATATTTATTTAATCTGAAAAACAACATTAAAAAAAGTCTGTTTTTACAGCAGAGATTAACATGTTTACAGCTTGGTACAAAACAAACAAATAGGTGTGATTAGCTCATGTCTCAATGGACACACACTGTACAGGGGGTGAATGTTTTGATGAAGGATAAGAGTTATTCACAATAAGGCGTGTAGCTGACCAGCTTGACAGGTGGGCGCGGTGTAACGGTTTGTCAAAAGGCTTAAAACCCGTCTCAGCTCTCAGCCTGTGGGTGACATCACTCAGACCTCCCTCACAGCGAGCTGTTGAAGAGAAGCAACCGAAGTCCACCCCAGAAGAACCAACAAATGCAGATGTTGTTGAAGCTCAGGTTTCTTCCTCTGTCTCTGCAGCTCTCTGGGCACCTCGACGGACCAGTCACCAATAATCCACACTGTGTCTATAGGAGAAATACAAAGGTGTTCAATTAATGCCTCAGACAAAATGTACAGTTAACTACATGTGACAGCTCAGGCTGTTTTTTTGTTATGAGCCACATCTGCAGGAATAATATTGAACAAGGTAGCTGCAGCTCCTAATAATAGATGCCAGTCTTAAACAGTATTTTTTCTAATACTTAAAGTTTTTGGTGTGAAGCTGACACTGTCCACAGACTCCATGACTTCACAGGTTCAATAGAAAACAAATGTCTTCTAATAAATACTAAATCATTATTTTTCAGTTGTCATGTTCACCTCATTGCTGTTGACATCAGTAAATATAAAACACAGACATTCCTCTTTTTGTCAGAACAGTAACATGAACTGTATGCTTTGTAATATTGATTTCTTCTGGATGTCTCATATTTATTTACAGTTTATGGATAAAACTTTGTTAATGTATTTCTCTGCTAACACTGACAAAGTCTAACTGCTCTGACAAATAACTCATAAACATAATTGTATATTTAAAAAAGTGTAGTTTTAAGACTTTAATTAAATATTTGTGTTGAATATAATTAGTTTTAACTGTGTTGTAGAAAAGTTAAATGTTAACTTACTGTTTGTAGAGTTTTCTCAGGACGAGCAGGAATAGTTGATGATAGCAGCCTAGCTGTTAGCTATGCTGTGAAGAGGACTGCTAACGTCGAGCTGAATGGGCGGAGCTAAGTCCCGCTGGTCCCGCCTTACTGCTGTCGCTAGGTTGATCCGAAGTTAGGTTGAGACTGCAAATCCAATATGGATGCGGCCGTCGATTGGACTCATTTTCTGCCTATGTCACAGACGGGTCAGGGTTCGTCCAGTAATATTTACAGTCTATGGGTCAAACTGACCGTTCTATTCTTGTTCTATGGACTTGGTGGCTAACAGCTTGCACCAGCGTTAAAGATGCACACCGCCACCTATTGTATTGGATGCGTAGTGCGGTCGGCCTGTGAGCTGGAGTCTGACGTCACTTTCCTGCGTCGTCCACTTAGACATTTCGTTTTCGAGTTGGTTTGAATTATGATCACTTTTTAGCACGGCAAGTTTGAAATCGAAAAGCCAAAGACCTTTTCGTTTTCATTTGAATGATGTCATACAATATGCATACATAGAGAGTAAAAGTATAATGCAAACTGGATGACTGAATATTCATTTTAAATATAGGTCAAATAATGCTCCTATATTCTGAAAATTAAAATGTGTTTCTGTTACTGCATTTTCATTTTCAAATTAGCATTTTCGTTTGAATTATGATACAGATTTAGCGGGGCATTTTTTGAAAATGATAAAACAAATGTCATTTTCTTCATTTTAATTTAGTCAAAGAATGTGTGTTTTTGAAGTTGAAAACTAAAATTCAAATTAGATAAATTAATCATTTTATTTTTGAGTCAAATAATACACTCATATTCTGAAAATTAAAAAGCATTTCTGTTAATGCATTGAATTTTCAAATTAGCTTTATCATTTGAATTCTGATCACTAATCACTTCCATAATCTGTGTGCTTAGATCACTTTATAAATTGAAAGAATAACCTTTTCTGCTCTTGAGGTGGTTAGGGCTTCATTTCAATGAGCTTTCTTTTACAACTGTGCTGGTGCAACTCCTGCCCGATAGGCAGGAAGGACTACATCAGCAACTTTCTGTTGTGTTGTTTTTAAGCACTGGAACATGCCTGTAATTAGTCTATTCTATAAAGTACCAAAAGGTGGAGCTGTTGGCTCAGGCCCAGGCGTAGAAAATGTAGGCAGTGGCATTTGTTGAATTGGCTGCTGCCTGTTCATCATGAGCAGGTCTCTTACTTTAGGGCAACGATGAAGCTGGGAGGGAATCATATGTTAAGTTCTGTGTGTGTGTGTGTGTGTGTGTGTGCGTGTGCACGTGCATGTTTGTGAGAGGGTTAATGTGTCTGCAACTAATGTCACATGCTATTCCATTGAGCTGAATATTTAATGTGCACATTAATGCCTATATGCCAGAAAACCTTTCCACACTTTGAAATACCATTTTATAAACTGTGTTGTACAACATTGTTACTGCAAAGGTGCAAATATCCAAAATATGAGAAGGAAGTGAGTAAGCTCATATTTTTTACTTCTTTCACTGAAATGTCTTAAGCTGTAGTAAATGTGTTTCCATCGGGCACCCTGGTAGCTTACCTGGTAGAGGGTATGTCCATGCATGTACAGAGGCTTCGTCCTCGCTGCACACGTTGTAATCCAATCCCCTTCCTCACCTCTCACATTTTCTGTCTCGCTTTAGCTTTTTATCAATAAGGACAAAAAAGACATACAAAAAAGATCTGTAGAAAAAGCTTGTGTCTGATCAAGCAGCACAGGAGCAAGCAAGGGCAGGGGACGGGGAGTGGAAATCGTTCATTCATGACGACCCACAGCCCAGACTTACCCTGGAGTGGCTCCCTTTAGTAGTTGTTGGCTCATGTTTTATCCTGACCTTTGACCCCGAGTAAAACCATGAACGCCTTACAGGAATGAGCTCTTCTTTGCTAAAAACAGATGTCCTATATTTTTAGGTCAATTGAACAACCTCAATATTTACTTTCAGGACAAAGATGTCGCACAGGTAAAGAAAGGAATGATTGTCTTGTTCACATTATTGTAATAGTCATTTGTGTTCTGTTTTGTTTATCTGTTAAGGGTGCATTATTTGTTTTTATATAGTGTTTAGCCAAAGAAAGAAGCATTCGTTGGTAAACAGGGACTTTGTGTGTATTGGCTTTCTTCATTTCTTAATCATACCATCATGTGGGGGAAAAAGGCATGAAGGGAAGTGCGTTCTCTCAGTTATTATTTTTAAAATCAAGATAGATAGTAAACGCGGCTTCTCCTACGTCCTCCTGTTAGCTACAGTGTTATGCCCCATACAATGTCATGTTTAAGGACATCTTACTTGTTGTTGTGTTACAGTGCCACCTTGTGATGTTTGCTTGTAT
This sequence comes from Labrus bergylta, assembly GCF_963930695.1. Classification (NCBI taxonomy): domain Eukaryota; kingdom Metazoa; phylum Chordata; class Actinopteri; order Labriformes; family Labridae; genus Labrus; species Labrus bergylta. Next base: position 5,235,709 of record NC_089211.1, on the reverse strand, counting down.
TTATCTACCTTACTTTTCCTATCATAGAAACTGAAAGTAAAATAGTAGTCCATGAGCCAGTGAGTTGGCTGCAGCACTTTTGATAGCTCAGTAGTTTCACGTTTCTTCTACTCCTGCATGCTAATGCAACGTCTGTATAAACGTTGATACTATGTGTATTAATTTTAGAAAGGATGTATTTTGTTTCTATATAGATGCTAACTGCTAAGCTAGTGTTAACTTTACCATTCATTTGTTTAAGATGCTATATACTAGTGCTGTGTTGCTATACATGTGTAGACATGCACAGTCAACTGCCTTATTGTGTTTATTAATAAGGACCTTTTTGTATTGTTTTCAGTTTCACAAAAAAAAGAAACCTCGGTAAACTTAATGAGACTCAGCAACATTTTGTGGAGTTTTATTGGGGACTGTTTAGCTGGTTGGATAGTTAGCTTCAGCAGCTAGCGAGGCCTACACATGCAGCTACTCGGGCGTATCTGAATTGCCAGTACATACTCAATCTTTCAGTATGCAGTACGTACTATCCGTGCTGCATACTGTTAGTACCTACTATTCAGTAGGCGTGGCACAGTAGGCAGATATTTGTGCCTACTTCTTCTGATTCATTCAGTATGGAAGTGACGTCATTTATGTTTTTTTTTGTTTTTTTTGTTTAGCTTTATTCAAGAAGAGTAATGCACATATACAGTCAGGTAAACAAAAAACAATATCACAATGTAAATCAAGTAAAAGACAGATTAAATAACTAAATAACATCCAGTACATAAAGGAAAGTACAAAGGAAAGACAGTAATATACAGAATATAAAATAAACCAACAAAGACGCATTTAAATAGTTAAATCATTATTTAAATAGAGGGGGAAAGGTTTTATAATAATGTATACATTTGTTATATTTTCTGTTGTTAATTTAAAGTAGTGATTTCAGTCGGGACTTTAACTCTAGATTAAAAATTCATTCTATTAATCCACGCTCATTTGTTTTGATTTGGAGGTGAAACCCGGAAGTTAGTATCCATACTGAAATGTTCAGTATACTGAGGTGGACCCAAAAAATGTATACTGAATGACCACGAAAGTTCAGTATACTGAAACTCCATACTGAATAGTACGTACTGCATACTGAACTGTGACAATTTGGAAAGGGCCTCGGTTCTAGCCCCCCTCGAAAAAAATTTGTCAGTGTGACGTCTTGTCAGTGTGATATCACTGATCTAAGCCCATTGGCTCGTTGTGGCAAGCCCAGCAGCTCATGTTGCAGGCCTGTTAACTTCTGTAGCACGCCCACGATATGCCGCAGCCTGCGGTAGCATAGTAGTGCTAAGGTGCTAATGCACATTAGCTTGAGCAAAAAACGGACTTGGAAAGAAGTTTCAGCTCCTACTCTCTGTGGCAGCTATGGAGATTCTGATGCTTCTGGAAGATCACAACCACGACATGTAAGTACGCTTCATTAATTGTCTTTTTTATTTGTTTGAAAACAACTTTTGAGCTGCTACGGATATATTAGTTCTGTGGAGGCTGTCTGTAGCTGAACTGTAAGCCTCGGCTAACATGCTAAGTAATGCTATTTTTCAAAATTAGAGCAGTATTTATTATTATTACTATTTATCAACTTTCAGCTAAAGCGGTAACAGGTATAGCAGTGTTAACCACCCTCAGACATGTAAGTAGTGTTTTGGGGCTCCAGATCAGCTTTTTTACAGACTCAGGGCATTATTGGACTCTGCAACCGGCTGACATTGTTGTGGTTAGCCTCTCTCTACTCTGCTGTGTCTCCACTTCTGCATAAAACAGTTTTGTTACTTTGCATTTGTTTATTGGTGTGAGAAGCTTGAAAGGTGCTAAAGTTCGGGTTTTGACCATGGTTCGAGACGGTCTAATGAATGTAAAATCCACTTTGTTACAGTATCTGAGCTTTATAAGACTCTGCTAACTTCCCGGCTAACACAGCTGTTGTTATCCTCTTTCTACTCTCTTATCCACCTCTGAGTAAAACTACTTTGTTACGTGGTGAGTTTTTATCGATGTAGTAAGCAGATTACACAGGCAACAAGCTCCAGTATCCTAACGAGTGTACCAAGGTTCCATGATGAGGTTGGGTGGCAGACAGACTCCCCACAAGTCTCAGAGGCCACACAGACATACCTACCTCCAAAGGTCCACACACAGTTGGCCTGGGGACAAGCAAAGGTACGCACACACACCTAAAAAATTGTCCAACTGCTGAAATCTGAGCAATGATATCAGAAAACTGTGATTTCATTACATGATTGCTGATTTTAGCTTTTTGTATTATAGCTTGTTGCTGTCTGTGATGCATAACAACGAACATGCTGAACGTAATAAAGCAACAACCTCTACAGGACAGCTGGTCTATAAGGTGGCATTCTTCAAATCCTCAAAAAAACAGACACAACATACAGTGAGTTACAAATTATTTAATTTTTTAAACCCAAAAGCGCAATCTATTTTTAAACCTTTAAAGTGATAAATACCTATGTGAATATACCTTCAAAGTCTTTGTAAACGTTTCCAAAATAACAGATGAGTGTGAAAAATGAGCAATAACCAAACATTATGAAATAGATTTTTGTTCTTGAATGACTTTTTTACAGGATATGTTGGGGACTTGATGGCACTGGTGTTGGAGGAGATGTTTCAGGAACCAGAACCATTCATGGAGGAGCTGCAGAAAATGCCTGACTCTCAAAAAGGAGGAGGGATGGCTCGACACGTGTCCAGGTGTAGTCAAGGGGCGGGCCGAAAACCAACATACTGTCCAGTCGGGTCAGGAAACTCGGGGCGAATCCTCAGGATGACACACAACAGGATAACCACTCTGCAGTGTCCAAAGTATCTGCAGCACCGGCCCACAAAGCTGCGATGAGCTGTCTGCACAGCCTGTATGGAGACAATATAGTTGGATGTAAAAATTTTACTTCTCATTGTATATTTACACGTCAAGAATAAAGAACTTTCAACAAATGATTTTCTCACTTGTTTACTTTTATTCCTCTGAAATAGTGAAACTGTTCGATTAGAATGAATTTGATTGAAGATGTTAATCATTGTTTATAATGAACATACTCTTCTCCGTGATGTTCTCCTCTGAAGATGTTTTGGATGTTTTGAAGTGTATATGGGTTTAAACAGTCCTGGATGTTTTTGGTACAAGGAACAGGCAGCGGATTTATTCTCCTGATGAAAGAAGATACTGATTAAAATGAAATGGTGTTCAATAAGAAGGAAAATAATGACAGAGGAGGAAACATTATTGCCTTGAGATTTTGACCCAACAAACACGTGATTATTGCCTGGGCTTTTGTAGTCAAAGTAAGTAAGTCTATGATGTCATTGATACTTACAATTGCTCTTTGAATTTTTAATCACATCAAGGAGGTGATATACAATGCAGAACAAGATGAGTCGCTGCAATAAACAACGTACAGTACTAATGTAAATACTATAAAAATGTATTGTACAGAACACATTTGTGGCCAATAATTGTAATCAAGCCAAACTTTGTGAAGCCACAAGTAAGATATATATTTTTGGATTAGGGAAATATGCTGGTAGCTCCAGTCAGTGAAATTGGAAGAGGCTAACGTATTTTTCAACATAATAACAGAGTTTTTCTGATAAAAAGACTTGATACAAACATAAGCTGTGTGTTACTGTTGCTATGTTTTTGTTGGAAGTTATCATGGTATTCTGCAGCACACGGTGTTTGCTTCAGTAAGCATTTAGCTGCAGTTTCCACACTTAACATATACGTAAACAACGCAATGAAGCTATTGCGTTAGCTACCGATTAACATATATTACACACATATTACATCTGAAAAGGCTGCAAAATAAATACCTACAACACTGAAACGTCGTGCTCATGCCTTTGTGGCAAAGGTTGTTGTGTTTGTTCCTTCTCTCTGTCAGATTAGTGAAGTTGAAGTTGCCACTGCCGTTTGCATACCGGTGTTTTTGCTCTGCTCGGAGCCAAAGTGGCTGCATTCCCAATATGGTAAAAGGGGCGTGACATTTCCGAGGACCGTGCTGAGCGACTGACCAATCACGACAGAGCCGACAGGCCGACCGATCAGATCAGACTTGGCACACGTGGGGACTCTGAACGTGGGCACTTCAGAGCCTTAGAAGAGAGGGTGCGTTCGAATTGTCCCTCCTATCTCCTTTCACTATCCACTTTACCTTAACCCCGGAAGCATGTAAGTGGTGGCCATGATAAGAGCCGTTCGAATTCTCTAAAAGTTAAGGAAAGGTGGGTCAATGCTTCCTTTATAACCTCCTTTAGCATAGGATACACTGGACCATCCTTTACCAAAGGAGATGAGATATGCCGCCCCACAATTCCTTGCGGCCGCAACATTTAAAGCGAGTCGCGCATCCGACCGTTCACGGAAATGAACGATGATCGTAAAGTGACACAGATCATGTAAGAGATAAAAGATAAGAGACATTTTTATCCAGATGATGTTTTATTCAACATATTTCATTCTCTTAAGAATGCTGTGCAGTTGTACATTTGTATGCTTAAAACATTATGTGTAGATTATATCTTACATAAATGTAACTCTTAATTTCATACAATATGTTGATGTTGATTTCTGAGTGGACAGGAAGCTGATGGTTTCACTTTTCTTACTCGTAGCCTGGTAGTCTATATTGCTTTTATTTCAATCCCAACCTTGTGGTAATCAGGATTATTTCACCGGTAAGAAGCACAGGGGAAAGTTTTTTAGATGCGTTTTTTGTAGTCCATTTTCGGAACATTGTAGTTTCAACACGGCAGACCCACGTCATTAACCTCCACCGGCCCGTCGCAGTTAATGACGTGGCCTAGTGGAAATGTGGTCGAATTGTCAGAGCAACGAGATGGCCTTTCCCTAAGTCCTTTATGAATTCTCCTAACATCTTTCCTTAACCTCATGACGTTTTCCCCGGGGTTAAGGTGAAGTGGATAGTGAAAGGAGCTAGGAGGGACAATTCGAACGCACCCAGAGAGTCAGAAGCGAGCCGATGCATGGAGCGGCAGTACATGAAAACAGACACTTTTTTCAAACTTTAGCTATTGTGAACATACTTTAGTAGGTACATAGATTAAATATATGAACCCCAAAAAGGGCATAATATGGAGGGAAAGGGGCACCAGTCATCCGCACTTTCTTTATGTCTTGTGACCAGATGATAGCCTGCTGAATTCAAAAGAAGAAAAAAGGCGCAAAATAACAAGTGCTTGTCAATTAAAAAATGACTAATTCTATTAAGTTGGATTCATTCAAAATTCTCTTAAATTGGAATTACATAAACATAAAGATTATATTTAATGTAACCAAAATAAGCAGATACTATCTCAAACATTTTTGTATGAAAGTTACTTTAAAAATTGCCACAAAATCAAGGACGCATTTATATTTAATACATTTTATCAGATATTTTAAGTAAAATGTACAACAGAATCATTTATTACAGTGTACCATGGACTCAGATTAACTGACTGTTCACTGTGCTTTACACACTGTGTAGCAAATCATTGCCATTATGAGATCAAACTTCCTCCTTTCTGTTACTTCTCCCTCGAGCCAGTCAGATTATCTAGCTTTACAGGTTAACGGAAACACACAAGAAGAATATTAGTCATAACTGTCAGTAACAAAAGGAATCAGCAGACTGTGGCTCAGTATAAGGAATTAGTTTATTACTTTAATATTCAGATAGATTGAAAGTGTCCAGCTGTTTGTAGTGTTTAAGTTTGTTATCTTAAGTGGGGTTTTATGAGGTACTTAAGTGTATTAGCCACAAGAGCTGCCGGTTAGCATTAACCCTTTTGAAGAGAGACCAGCCGAAGTGCCAGCACAGAAGAGATCAACATACTTTCTGTTTTGTTTTTCTTACTCTTATCTTAGGGTATATTTGAATATTAGGTTTGTATTTATCTCAAATGTGTTTTCCCCACTAAAGTGGTCCGGCCCTTATGCCAGTGTAATTATCAAAGAAGACGTGCATACATAAGACACACATGTGAACACACATTCAGTTAGTATTATTTATGGCCTGATAATAACACAGCAGCACAACAATCTGGTTCCTCTGTTATTACTGCTGCTGCCCAGTACTGATTACAAATGGAGTCGTGATGCACCAGTTGCAAATCAAAGTTCATTAACTGGGATATGTTTGATACTAGTAGTTGTGCTGACTCAATTATTTTGTTTCTTTGTACTCGTACTTTACTATGCAACATATCTGGGAGGCCCTCATGAATTTGAAGATTCAGGTCTAGAGGTGGGGGGAAAAATGTATACAACATAGTATCGCAATATTTTGCGTACTGATATTTTATCATCTCTGCCAGAATCCATATTTTTATTATATTGATATTTTTATATGTTTTTAACTGCGGAAGGGGTTGCACAATTCATTTTGAACAAGTTGCATTGTTAAAAATGACTGCAGTTGTTCGGTTGTCCGTATATGTCTGTGTCCAGTTAAGTTTGATAAAGCTGAAATACTAACAGATCAGATATGAGGTGCATGCAGCCTCTCACAGGGTTTGACTTTGATCACAGTGTGTTGGTCAGTCTGTGGACTTGACTCTTATTGTGTACAAATAAAAAGACTGAAGTGACATGAATAGACTAGAATAATAGAATGTATTTGACAAAACATTTCTTGATTTAGTTCACTTTTGTGGACATATTATGCAATCTTAAAAAAGTTAAATCGCAATGAATATTTTATCCCAATTCTCAGCATATCAAAAAAAGTATCCCACCCCCAGGAGGGCCCAGTGCAAATGTCTCTTAATTATCTGCAACTTTAAAGTGAAAAAATAAAACACAAAACATTTTTCATTTATTAACATTTCAATGGACACATATTCATATTGGGGTGAAAAAATGATACCAAACCAAACTTTGCAAAGACCTAAAAAATGTAATGGAAAAGTTCATAACATTTTCTTTTAAATATATATATATATAGTGTATATGCAGTGTTGCATTATGGTATGTTTACTGTAACCAGTTTGTGTTTAGTTTATTATGAGAGAGAAAGATGTTTTTAATTCTCTGTGTGTTTAGTTTATTATAAGAAAGAAAGGTGTTTTTAAGTCTCTGTGTGTTTAGTTTATTATAAGAAAGAAAGATGTTTTTAAGTCTCTGTGTGTTTAGTTTATTATAAGAGAGAAAGATGTTTTTAAGTCTCTGTGTGTTTAGTTTATTATACGAGAGAAAGATGTTTTTAAGTCTCTGTGTGTTTAGTTTATTATACGAGAGAAAGATGTTTTTAAGTCTCTGTGTGTTTAGTTTATTATACGAGAGAAAGATGTTTTTAAGTCTCTGTGTGTTCTCTTCTCAGGATGTTGTTGCCTTTAGCTGTGAACTTTGTTCAGGGTTAGTTTTGTTTCTGTCCTTTTTATTTCAGACGAGTTGTGTTAAGTTGCTACTGCTGCCCCATTTCCTGATATGGATGACCAGCTGACTCCGCTCATAAAGTCAGCAAGCACAGGACCGGGACTCAATTTACGTTGTTTTCTGTCACAAATCCCTCTGTTAGCCTACGTTACTTTCATGACACACCACCGTGTGTGTTTAGGTTAAACAAACTCACTCAACGCTGCGCAAAACAACCACATTTAGCGGTTAGCAGATGCTTTTTTCTAACCCTCGTCAGCGTCGACCTGTCCCTGCATCGATGCATTAATAGTCTAGTCTGCATCGAGATGCATCGATGAAATGATTAATTTCAACAGCCCTAATAAATGTGTTCATTTGGTTCCTCCACGGGAGGGGAGCAGGAGAGGAATCAGTGTTATGCTCAAGGACACTTTGGCAGAATGAAAAGCAAGGGTCTCCTGTTTAAGACCAGAATCTTTCTCTGCTCCTCTACACCATCTACTTCTTCAAATTAACATGAGAAGCAAACATAGTTTAAACTAATGATTGAAATCTCAGACACTTCCCACAAATACGTCTTCATCCAGGGTTATTGTTGCCATTTAAACTAACATGAGCAGCATTAGTATGTTGCCTAAAAATGTCCCTGCTTACCAGCCACAATGCCTTCTAGCCACATGCTAAAAATCACACTTTTAAAACATGTCTGCCCAGAACTCATTTCAAACACACCAACACGCACACTATAAACACACTGATCATACTGAGGAGTTTGGGTTAAGGGGGTCACTTCTAAAGTTTAAAGTCCAAAGTTCAGTCTTAAGGATCATACATGGGGTTGTTGAAGTGTTCTAATGCACTGTTGCTGTTGTCCAGAAGAGGTCCGTAGGATCTACGCCTGAAATGTCAAAGAAATAGAGAGGTTAGAGGAGAAATTAAGTCAAATGGAGAAAACAAAAACCAAAGACTTGATATGAAATCTTTCTTATATAGTCACTAACAAAGATTAGATGATAGGAGTTGGGGTTAGGTTTAATTTTAGGAATGTTTTTTCAATGTTTCAAAATGTGGTAATATTCATAAATTTATTGGACGCTCTCTGTGCAAGTACGTGCTAAAAAGTCCAATACAATTACCAACGCCAATAACCACAAAGTCACAGAGTGGGTGGCTAAGCCCAGTACTTATCATAGCAACGGTTCCACCTTTGTTTGAAGAAAAGATTGATCCATTCATAGAATTTGAACATAATTCATATATTTTGATAGGACCCTTAGCTGGGTGGATCCATTCTTTATGAATTTACAACCAACATACTTTTGTACAAGATCAATATAAGTTCTGGACTCACCGGATCTTGAAGTAGTAAATCCCAGCCACCACGACAACGATTGCGATGAAAATAATAAAAATGGCCCTTCCTGGAGAGTGAGAGAAAGAAAATCTGTAATGGTAACCATCAAGTTTGTTTTAGCCCTACAATTTTTTTTTCTACAACACTGTTTTCTTTTTATGTACTGGTATAATTTTGGTATAGCAGGTGTATTAAATCACAATCCATCGTTTTTCCTAAATACAGAAACTTTTGATTCCTCCCAAAGAAGAATCCCTGCATTAGGAATTATAAGAACAAAAATTTGTTCTTCTCTGAATATATCATTTATCCAACAACCATAGAACAAGCAACACATAACGTTTTGTGACTCTCAGCCTTACATAAGCATTGTTTTGAGTGGACTCGAACGCTTGGCTGTTAAGCTACTGTAATGCTTAACAGAGCAGTGGTTTTGCGACAACCCCCCCAATCCTGCTCAATCTGCCTCTAAAAATGACCCATTTAATCCAATTAATAACTTAATTCCAATTCAGGATTATGTTTGATTCTGGCGGTAATTAAGGGTGATGATTTCATAACATCATTTTATCAAATAGCAAGGATCAAAAGACTTATTGCTTTATATGTACGCATACTGATCGTGCTAACTTGGAATGAGCTGCCCTCAATGCTCATTGTGATCATGAATGGCCCTGCAATCCATCTAAAACTAAATAGACAGAATAACCCTGCAAACTATGAAACCTTTGTCATTTTTTGCAAAATTTCACACAAACTAAAATAATTTAAGATGTATCACACGCCATGCTGATTCAACAGCCAGTAAGACTGCGTGTCAATAACAATAGAAACATGCCAGAAACCCAACAAAATAATTTGTTTTGTTTGTGCCAAGCGGGAGGTTCATGAGTTTGTATTTCACCTCATTGTTACCTGATTGGTCCGACCCATACAGCACTACGCTGGCCTCCACTGATACATCTCTGTGGTACTGGCTTTAATCTTCTTCTGGTAAATCTCTAACTGTGTCAGACAGGACTTGATGACCACTTTGCCAAGATAAGATAATTCCTTTTCCTGAATCCTGACTGCTCAAAAGGACATTTGAGCTCATTAAGTAATCTCCTGGTTAGAAACTGGATCAAGCACCCTCCTAAAGCTGTTTGTGTAGCTGCTTGGGTATGTACAGTAAGATTGTACAGGGGAGTATATTCATATAGCTGTCACACAACAAGTCAGTCTTCTAACAATCAGTCTGCACTTATATCAGATCTAATGGTTAATGACGGCATGAAGGACAAAGTTCCTTTCCAGAAAAATAGATAAAAACTGCTGCCATAGAGGCTTACTTAAGAGCATTTAAACAAAAAAGAAAATCATCAATAATTAGTGGTAGAAAAGAGTTTTAAGGGTTGCTTAAAGTGTCCTTACAGGAGGAAGCCAATAAGCTTCTTGTCAGAGATTTTTCATCTAGTGACAGTTCTGTAACAAGTGGCTCATCCCGCTGCAATAACTGACATGGTGAAAATGACTGAATGTCACAGGAAACAGGTCAGTTGTTCTAATGTTTTGTAAATGATAAAATGAGCGGTGAAAGAGCTAGCAGACAACCTTTGCTATTGAAATGGCTGCTCATTGATTTCACTCCTTCAGTCTTTAAAGACTTCTGCAAAGTAAACAAGGAAGTGTGAGAGGAAACTGTTCTGTTTACATATTAACCCCAGATTGGCACAGTGCTAAAGAAGGTTAGAGGCACAGATAATATAATGAATAGATTCTATATATGTACATTGGACCGCCTTTATTTAGAATGATGTGATCACCACGTGCTTTGTTGTTTTTATGTTCCCTGTATAACTCAGCTTTGTCAAACATTTCAGTGACACAGGTTAAATCAGTGGTCAAACCTGAAACAGTCCGATTTAAAACAAGATAGACCTTGGGTTTAAATTTTGCCTACTGCCTACTGTTACAGTCACCTGGCAAGGCTCTGGCAAATCAAATACATGCAAAATCTTCCAGATGCTATTATTAAGCTAAAATCTTAAAGCCAAATACTAACTAGCATGGGAAATTCTTCAAAAGTTAAAAAAAATCCTGTCTCAGCATTGGATACAACATCCATTTTTTTTTTTTGTTTTAGCACAGAAACATTAACATTGAGAGTTCTAAGGGACATTTCTTTACAACTTTTGGGACTGCATTTTGAGGGTCCCTAAAGCATGGACTCCAGGGACTATGTTGATGTAACGTCTTTTCCTGCATTGGTAACGCCGGTATTCGCTTATTTTTGTACATGATCTTAACGTCGACTTGATGATATGGCAAACATTTGGAACATTCATTGGTTTATGACCAGATAACTGTAAAACTAATGAGATGATCAGCTGTATTTTGTGTTTAGACTTCAATTCATTATCTTAATTAATTTAAACTGATTTCAAATATTTCATTAACAATTCAGAGAATAAAAATATTTGTGCATACCTGAGCACAGTCCCTCTGACTTGCCTCCATCTTGTTCCAGTGTGACTGTTTGGGTTGTCCTGGTGATGGTTGTCCTAGTGGTGATGGGACTGGTGGTGGTTGTCCTAGTGGTGGTGGGACTGGTGGTGGTTGTCCTAGTGGTGGTGGGACTGGTGGTGGTTGTCCTAGTGGTGATGGGACTGGTGGTGGTTGTCCTAGTGGTGGTGGGACTGGTGGTGGTTGTCCTAGTGGTGGTGGGACTGGTGGTGGTTGTCCTAGTGGTGGTGGGACTGGTGGTGGTTGTCCTAGTGGTGATGGGACTGGTGGTGGTTGTCCTAGTGGTGGTGGGACTGGTGGTGGTTGTCCTATTGGTGGTGGGACTGGTGGTGGTTGTCCTAGTGGTGGTGGGACTGGTGGTGGTTGTCCAAGTGGTGATGGGCCTGGTGGTGGTTGTCCAAGTGGTGATGGGCCTGGTGGTGGTGATCTTTTGAGTGGTTACTGGAGAGCTGTTGGTTTGTGTTATGCTTGAGGTCTTGTTGGTATGGGTTGTGAGGGCAGATTGAGTGATGGTGTTGCTGTTGGTTTGTGTTACCTCTAAGGCAGTTGGGGTGTAGCTCAGTGCAGGTCTTGTTGCACAGCACAACAGCAGACCTATAATTAATGACAAAAGAAATGTGTTATTGTCTATGCAAAAATTCGACATTTGCTTACACCGGACGGGTGATTTATACCCCGGCGTCGCTTGATAAAATATGACACAAAAGAGACAACTTTTCTGTCTGCTAGGCTGTCATGTGATGTAGCTGTTTACTCTTAAAAGTTCACGATCTAGCAACCAGTTCCAAGTAAACATCTATGAGACAATACATCTGAGACAAGGTAAATTTCCCCATTGTGGGATAAATAAAGGATTATCTTATCTTATCTGACAATTGTAATTACATCAATTCTTTGTTTGCCTGAAATTTGCTTGAAATTTTTGCTAATTAAAAACAAGAAATGACTTAATATTACCGGTAGGAACCTAGGACTTGTATTTTTGTTACTATGGTAACGAAACGGGTATGAAAATGGTCATTTTTTAGTCCCAGTGTATAATTCTAGTATTGTGACAACTTTAGCCTTGCAAAACCGGTACATGTCCTTAGGTACCCTTACATGATTCCAGCTGTTGTGGGTCACAGACAGCCCCAGTTTGGAACAAAATAGAGCACTCCCTTAAGTATGTTAAAGATGTAGTATTTATTAATTCACTGCTTTCTTTTGGCTTTAATCATCTCTCATTCACACCCATGTTAGTGAGACCTGAGGGCGCCTGCAAAAATGAATATAGGAACATGTAAGACCTGCATGTAAAACATGTATCTGATAGTTTTGTGGTAAAACCTTCACAGATTTCAAAACAGCAAGTCAAAGAAGAAGAAAAAACAGATTTCCTGTCTATGATCTTTATCTGTGTAAACCTCAGTAAATTGTGAGGACTAGAGGAAATAATACTTAACCTCATCATGATCAAGAGAGCAGGCCTAGTGAAGGTAACTATTTTTGACAACATTTTTTGTTGAAAGTTCTTAACTACAACTGTGAAATCTGTCTTGAAACAGGTGTTACACTTTATTAAACAGGAAATGTATCAACCAAACAGGAAATAGAATAACAGTCTGAGAGTATTAAGAATTTACATAGAAGTTAAAGTGATTTACAGTTTTTTACCTGCCTTATTCCTCCTAAGCCTACTATTAATCTTAACACTAGTTATAGCATCTTTTAGCACTATCAGTAATTTTCTTCAATATCTGAACTATTTTACGTACTAAAAGAAAATAGCATTGGATGCTTTCTAGCTGAGCAGACGTCTTTTGCTGAGCTCCCGATCCATGAGGCACTAAATTACATTCATAAAGTTTTACTTGGTGCTTAACTTCCTATCCTCCTCGCAAGAAAGTTCAACAATGTCCGTGGGTGCTTCATGTTCCTCTCACTCCAAGACATCATCGAGAACTAGGACCGTAGCTAAAAATGTACAGTCCGCTAGCCAGCTAGCTGACGCGGTGGCTAAAGATGGCGCCGACCTCGATGAGATTGATATAGCACAAGTGGTCACCGACAAGATAAGCTTGCTGATGGATGAAAAGTTTGCAGGCTTGCAAACTACTCTGGAAAATCTCACGGGGCTGATCCAAGAGCCACTCGCATTGGAGAGGCTGAGAACCGTATTTCGGCCGCGGAAGATGAGGTGTCCTCTTTAAAAATCAATGTGTCGTCGCTTCAGTGGTCTGTGAAGATAATGGATGAACGTATTGGTGACCTCGAAAACCGCAGCAGGAGCGACAACATACTGGGCTGGGAGAAGGCATCGAGGGCAGACAGCCGCTGCAGTTCTTCGAATCATGGTTACCGAGGGTTCTCAGTTTCCAGGCTAAAGGTAACAAGGTGAAGATCGACAGAGTGCACCGGGGTGCCGGCGCGCTGACTGACAACCAACCCCGGCCAGTGGTGACAAAGCAACTTCTGTGATAAACAGAAGATTCTACATGCGGCAATGGAAAAGGGGCAGCTGTGACACGACGGGCGTGCTTTTTCTATTAAGCCGGATTATTCACCTAAAGTTAAAGCTTAACGTCGGGTGTTTAATAAAGTCTGCGAGCAGTTCATTCAGAAGGGGATCCATTTTACTATGTGCTTTCCGGCTAACCTCTGCATCAAATACAACGGCCAGGATCACTCATTTATGACACACCAGGACGTAGAGAAATTCATCACTGGACTTGGCTGATGATTGTCTCCTTTTTCCTTTGCTCCACAACAAGGTTTAATTAAAACCGCAAGCGGGGATGAAGGGCCCTCGCACCCCTGTGCATGTCGAGGTGTGAGATGTGCAGCAGCAGTGGAACGTGGCTAAGCAGCAGGCCGTGCAGTCCAATTTGTGTAAAAGTCGTACTATGGTATGCTGAAATAGGCAGCGTAATAAAGATCACAGAACATTTTGACGTAGAGAAGTTCAGGCTGGCACTGTCATGATTGCTATGAAATATGGAGCAAATTGAGCATTGTGTAGTACTTATTCCTTGCAGTAGGAGGCGCTATGGTTAAAGTTGACTATTGTTTTGTCTAGCACACTAAGCTTCAAATTGGAAGCACACTCTAAATTAAAATATTTCAGTCATGGATAGTCACCACAAGATGGCAACATTGCCTTAATTTCAGACGGGCTCTGTATCATGCATGAGAAATTTTGAACTACCTTGACTTGAGAGCGTTATTAGCCCCTCTTCCCGACATGATAGCATGCCATGTTTGGTACCAATGGATGCAGTATTTCGGGCAGGTTCATTTGATACCTGTATTTATTCATTTTTATAAGTTTAGCTAGTTAGCCGTTAGCTAGCAAGAGTTACAGCCACTTCCTATTTATGGCGATGTGATTTGTGGACTTCCTGTTGGACTTTGAGCATGGGTGCAAGAGGGTTTATTGTAGGTGTTGTCAAGATGGATACGCATAGTAAAATTCAGAATAGTAGGTTCAACGTGCTGCGGGGGCTGAATGTTTGAAATATTGTAGGGGGCACCACTGAGCCATTAAGTCACGCCCACTCATTTAAACAGTATCAAATGTTTGACTTTACCACCAGGATCATATGTATGAAGTTTCGGGACTGAACGACTATGTTAAGCCTGTAAAACTACTTCCTGTTCGATGGTGACAGCGTGTCCATATGGCGACAGCGTTGGATGTAGCTTGAAAGTCTTGTATGGCCAAGGTGTTAGCATGGTCCACACCAATTTTGAGGGGGAATTGAGCTACCGTGTAGCAATGGCTAATGCTAATTGAGTAGAAGTAACTTCCTGTTGTCAACAGATGGCACTGTGACTTATCCAAAAGTTTCAAACATGGATGTGTTCAGGGCAGGCTCTGTATCATGTATAACAAATTTGGATATAATTGAACCATGCAAGGCAGAGATTTACTTTTTTGGCAAGTTGCCAAAACGCACAAAAAACTTCTAACGCACGCCACGGCCATGCCCTTTGACAAAATAACGTGCGGAGCACAACGAGATATGAGCCTGTCTAGAACGCACTGACACTGAGTTTGCGGCGATCGGATGAGCGCCCTCGGGCAAGATCCTTCATATGAGAAAGGCTGAAATCGGCGATTTTGGACCATTTTTGTGAAATTCAACTTGAATTCGTGGACGTCCTGTCGGGTGTTTTGAAATGCCGCAAGAGGATTTTTAGTCCATCCTGAGAAGCTTAATATGCCTACCAATTTTCAGGAGTGTACGTGAAAAAACCCTCTATGGGGAGGCCATTTTGAAAATTTCAAGGGGGCGCCACTGAGCCATTTTGCAAAATTCTTTCATTCTTTCCATTTTCACCAAAATATCAAATTTTTCTCGAGACCTAATGACCGTGGAAAGTTTGGTGAGTTTTTGCGCACATTCAGGCCCTCAAAATCGCATTTAAAGTGGAGGAAGAATAAAAATAATAATTCCTAGGGTTTCAAGAGGGTCCTAAGCACTTGTCAGTGCTTTTGGCCCTAACTATATGCCTCTGCAGTAATCTCAACGTGAGATATGATATGTAGCCTGCTTTCTCTATTCCAGGAGGTCATACATGTTTAAAGACTTTACTTAATTGTAATGGGGCAGTGCAATAAGGCATTTGTTTTACAATATACCACTGAACGTCACAATGCAATTTCTGTTCATATGTTATTCTGGTAGTAGCTCTTTTTTTACTCGCTGTTGACCATGCCAAATACTTTTGTACCATGCCTTAAGGGCGGGAGTATTGAAGGGGATTTTGTTTAGTTTCATAATCTAGTATGCTTTTTGAGAGTTTTTTATTTTTCCTCTTCTTTCAGGAGATTAAATCTCCTCGGCTTCATGGTCCCATTATTGTCGTTGCACCTTTTAGATTGCGCAGGGTTGGGGGGCGAGAGGGCAAAGGTGTGTGGCTCCTGTTTTATGCACAGCACCCCCGGTTGGGGGTTGCTGAGACGTTCAACTTAATGATATATGTATTTACTTTAATAATCTGTGTCCTTTACATCCCATTTTTTTAATTTTCCATTCCTAAAGTCAGACCTGACAGAGTTCAGTTGTTATTAGAACACCAAGTACAGCTTGGAGAGTGTCAACTGTTCTTCCTGATATCTGCAAGTATGTTTGGTAGACTTATTGTCTGCTCCAGTGTTATACGTCACAGTTTAGTCTGGGTGGGTCAATGTGACATGACCCTGATAATGATAATGTCTTTTAGGATATATGCGATGCCTTTCGAGAAGTTCGGCAGATGTGATTGAGTAAGACACGAGAACAGAAGTGTGATGTTGAATCATGTCTCCTCGAGTATTCATCTGATGTATAAACTTTCATCAACGTAAGCCATCTGAGTCAACTGAGTCTTATTGTATGGAGTTAAGTCTTAGTAATTTCTTCAACACTGGAGAAAGCCAATCTGGCAGTTTTCCTTCTGACATTAGAGAACAGTGAATAACCCTAGTGACATCTGTACATTATAATGACATCTGTACATCCCACCACATCTAATCCTGCTCTCTTGTAGTGCTTGGAGGAGATTTTAACTGTGTGCTCGATCCCAGCGTTGATCAGTCCCCTTCTAAAGATAGAAAAGTACCAACTTGTTTGATTTTTGCAAGGACATGGAACTATTCGATGCATGGAGGATCTTTAACCCTAAAGGACGAGATTTTACATTCTTCTCTCGACCCCATCAATAATTTTCTAGAATCAACTACTTCTTAGTTTCAAGGGGAATTTTGGAAAGAATTACTGAATGCCAGACACAGACTGTATGAGTCCGGCAATAAATCAGGTCGCCTTCTTGCTCGGCTAGCTAGAGGTAGAGTGGAAACTAACAATATTTCAAACACTCAGGAACAGTAGGGGGGAAAACATATACACCTCACTCGACATCAACAAAACTATGAGGATTTTTTATCAAAATTAATATTCTTCTGAATGTCATTCTTCTGCAATGGCACGGGGGGGTAAACACATTTTTGGGTAAACTGGAGCTCCCTAGTCTTAATGATGAACAGAAGGGAGAGATACACAGGCTTATAACAGAGGATGATGTCTTAGAGGCCATTAAGACGCTAAAGGAGGGGAAAGCCCCCGGCCCTGATGGATTTGCCCTAGAATTTTATAAAACATTCAGAAAGATTCTAATTAAACCTCTGACAGATATGTATCAACATTCTTTTGATAATCATAAATTACCACAATCTCTTAATTTGGCCAATATATCCTTGATTTTTAAAAAAGGTAAACCTCCAGAGGAGTGTGGCTCATACCGTCCAATTAGCCTGATTGGGGTCGATAGCAAAAGTTATTGCAAGGAGGCTAGAGGATCTTTTGCCAAGTCTTACCAATCCTGATCAGACTGGATTCATACAGAATCGTCTGTCGTCTTTTAACATCCGAAGGCTTTTGAATGTGATTCAATACACAAATCAACATGGTGGCAAGGCTCTCACTGTGTCCCTAGACGCTGAAAAAGCTTTTGATAGGGTGGATTGGTGCTATCTACAAGAAAGGCCAGAGCAGACTTCATCTGCTGAGGAGACTCAGGTCCTTTGGTGTGCAGGGAGCACTCCTGAGGACTTTTTATGACTCTGTGGTAGCATCAGCCATCCTCTACGGAGTGGTCTGCTGGAGCAGCAGCACTACTGCTGCAGACAGGAACAGACTGAACAAACTGGTGAAGAAGGCCAGCTCTGTCCTGGGCTGGCCCCTGGACCCTGTTGAGGTGGTGGGAGACAGAAGGATAATGGCAAAGCTATCATCCCTGATGGAGAACGTTTCCCACCCCCTGCATGAAACTGTAACAGCTCTGGGCAGCTCCTTCAGGCTTCGCCACCCGCGGTGTCAGAAGGAGAGATACCTCAGGTCCTTCCTTCCTGCTGCAGTCAGACTGTTTAACCAAGCCTGCTCCCAGTAGATCACAAAACACACACACAACTGGACAATTAACTCTGACTTTGTGCAATAATAATGTTATATTAATGTTTTATTATGTTTATCAAACCACTGTGCAATAACATGTTACACTTTATGTGCACTGTGTGCATGTCTGTTACACTTAATATTACAGACTACACTTTTGTCAAATGGCTGATCTATTTTTTAAATCAATTTTTTTAGTATCTATTTTTTTGTACATTCTTAATTTTTCTTTTTATATTTAAATTGTACTGTGTTCACTTTTTGTCTGCAATCTTTGCTCTTTGCTGCTGTAACAATGTAAATTTCCCCATTGTGGGATAAATAAAGGATTATCTTATCTTATCTTATCTTTTTTGTTTGATGTCTTGAGAAGATTTGGTCTGGGGGGTAACTTCCTTAGGTGGATACAAACCATTTATAACTCACCAATGGCTAGCGTTATCACAAACGGCCTTTGCTCTGAACCCTTCCGACTGGCTAGGGGCACCAGACAAGGCTGCCCCCTTAGCCCACAACTGTTCGCAATAGCTTTAGAACCCCTTGCCGTAGCCATTAGGCTTAATGCAGACATAAAGGGTGTTTCAGTTGGGGGTATTATACATAAAATAGCTCTGACGATATTTTGCTCTTTTTGTCTTCCCCTGAAAGGTCAATCCCTGCTACTATGTCACTGCTGGAAGAATTTAGTAGTGTATCTGGGAACAAGGTTAATTTGATAAGTCTGAGGCAATTTCTATTGTCGGGCTAGATCTTGATGACTTGACAGAGGATTTCCCATTTAGGTGGTCTAGCTCAGATTTTACTTATCTAGGAATTAAAGTATCCCCCAACCTGTCTGATCTCTGGAAACTAAATATTTCCCAGACTATATGTGCTGTTAAAAGAGACTACAACGTTGGTCGAATCTCTCTTTGTCCATTATGGGCCGGATCAGTTTGATCAAAATGAATGTGCTCCCCAGGATTCTATATCCCCTACAGATGTTGCCCCTATGGATGCCCAGGAAAGTGGCCTCCAGTATTGAAAAGCTGTTCTCTGAATTTGTCTGGCATAGAGGTGGGCGATATGGGAAAAATATCGTATCACGATTTTTTTTTTGGCAAAATCCCGATCACAATTTTATCACGATTTTTTTCATGCTGATCTTCAGACAAATTTGTAAGTTACTGACCAGTTCAACCAAAATTATTTCCCTGTATAATGTTTTTAAATGCACAAAAACTGCACTGACAATTTTAATCTATTTGAAAAACATCTTTGTAGGAGGTCTGGAGGTCTCACCCAGAACATCTTTAGCAACAGAAATGTCTTTCCCTCAATTTGATCAATATTTATGCACAATCTGAAGGTTTTCCTCATCACTTTGAAATGATGATTTAGTTATGTGTCCTCTTTTTATGTTCATCAGGAACATTTTCACACAGTGATGCAGTCATTTAAAAACATGTAGACTTAAAGTGTTTCTGTTCTATTTAGCCCTGCAGAATTCCTTCAGCTGGAGCTTCATACAGGCTCTGCAGCCTTTGTTGTTTTTTATGACATCACTGGAGTAACTTTAGTTTAGTTTATATATATAATCAAACATAATGTGTTCATTCTGTGACGCATGATCAAAGTAAGTTTTACTGAAAGAAGAGTTTAATTCATAGAGGGGGCGGGACATCGTTGATTGACAGACAGACAGTCACCATGGTTACTCACTCTCACCTGCCTGCTGCTTTGTAACGTCGTCTAGTGCAATCCCTATAAATTCTGTAATCACAACAGGTGAGCTTCGGGTGGAGAAGCTTGATGGTAACTTTTAAAAACTGAGAGAGAGCAACACAGACAGCAACATTTGAAACACCGGGGTTATATCTCCACTGACTGTCTGAGCTCCTGTCTGTCTGACTCTCTGCAGACTGTTAACGTCTCTCCGGCTCCTTAAACGGTTTCGCTCTCCGAGATGTAAACTTAACTGTGCACACTATGCGGATAAGTTAACTGTTGCTCAAGCCGTGTCGGTTTGGAAAAATATCACAACAGTTGCATATAACCGGGATGGAGTTGTTTTTGCGGACTTAAGTTTCGTTCTCACCACTGCGGAGCAAAAGAGGGGGAGACGCGTCTGTGTCGGAGCATAAACTGCAGCATGATAGAATAAACACATAAGCCCGGTTCTACGATCTCTCTGCTTTGGCAGATCGTCAGCACGTTAAAATCCTTCACGATCTAAGATCGTTATACCGTCCATCGTCTGGCATGGTAAGAAGCCGAGGGAAAAAATTTAGATTCTACAAATGCCAACCAATGCTGGTGGTCTTGGCCTGCCCAATATACTTTTTTATAACTGCGCCTGCCATGCTCGGATAATTTGGGGTTGGCTTCGCTCATATCTTGACTCAACCTTCTGCATCAATTCCTGGGCCTGCTCGCCTTTATCTATGTGGGGCCTGATTAACTGCAAAAGGCAAAATGTCGCAAAAGAGGTCAAAGCTAACCTGATAGTTTACATTTCTGTGAGGGTCTGGAGGGATATAGTTAGTTTCTCTGGGAGGAAGGATTTGGTCTCTATGCTGACACCTATTTGTGGGAGTGGTGACTTTACCCCAGCTAATAGCAGCTCAATTTTTGAGTTGTGGAAGTCCAGAGGCGTATTGGAGATTTATTTAATGATGGTATTCTCATGTCTTTTCAACAACTTCAACTTCAGTATGGCCTTCACAAGGAGCATTTTTGTGGGTACTTGCAGATTTGTCACTTTATTAAGGGGCTGAGTCTCCCCTCCCTCAATACTCCTAAATTAAGTGCCCCAAAATCCTTTCTTATTAACTGCAAGAATTCCTCCCATTTTATTTCCTCCTTTTACTACCTGTTACATGACACTTGTCCAATAAGCTTGTTTAATGTCCAGTGTAAATGGGAAAGGGACCTAGATAATGAGTACATTGAAGACGAATGGCAAGAAGCTTTGAATTGTATCATAAATGTGTTTTCTTGCAACAGACTGAGAGAAACTCAATATAAAATTCTTCATAGATTACACATAACACCTTCCATCCGGAATAAGATGGACCCAGGCCTGTCGCCACAATGTCTGAAATGTCTCACAGAAAGAGGGGACTATAATTCATCTTTTTTGGCAGTGTAAATACATATCACGGTTCTGGTCCTGTATAGCAAAAGAGCCTAGTGGCATTTTCAAAGCTAAAGTAACCAAGGATCGCGGCCTCTTCCTATTTGGCCTGCCATCTGAGTTTGTGTCTCTCCCCTCTCTTAAATTTAAATTGCTGGATAAACTGTTACTTTTGGCAAGAAAATGTATACTGTTGAGGTGGATCAAGGACAAACCTCCCACTGTTACTATGTGGTACAAAGAGATTTTTTCTGTACTTCCACACGAAAGGATTAGTGCAGTGCTTAAGGGCAATGTACAGTTATTCTTGATCACTTGGCAACCACTCATGGACTACCTCCCTAGTCTAGATATATTGTCAAAAGGATTCTCTTACCTGAATTGGAAGCCCTCTGGACTGAATACGGGCACTGGACATTCCCATTCAGGCTGAGGCTGGATTTAAATTTAATGGACTCTGGCAGGTTAATAAAACCATGAAGTGAGCTTGATGAGGAAATGGGGTATTGTATGTCCTACTTTATTTGTCTTTTCTGGTTTTAGTTTTATTGTCTGTTTTGGTTTGTTTTTTGTAGTGGTTGATTTTAGTCCTTTTGGTTGTGTCTTTGTACGTGTCTTCTAACTGTTATATTGTTTGAAAATTTCAATAAAATTGTTATTGGAAAAACAAATAAATAAAAAAATAGCATTAAACAGACAGACTTTCAAGCTCGTCACCAAATGACAAAAAAACATGCATTGATTGAGTTACTCACATGTTATTAGAGTTTGTAGGCCGACCCTCCCCATTGTGTTCCTCTTACTGTAAACCTCAACAAACACGTGTGTAGCTGAAGCTCTGTGCTCTGCGCTCCCTGAGGACAGCTGTAGTGTGTGTGGCTGCCACTGCCTGTAGGTGACTAATCAGAAGAGCCTGGGGGCGAGGCTACGTGATGACTTCACATTCAAACCTTACAGAGCAGATTGCATAAGGCTTTGAAATGAAAGGAGGAAGTTACATTGTAGAAGTTACATTGTAGGTGACACACTTACTGGTAATATCACTTAAAGTTAGCTCTGCTAGAGTTTGTATTACTGGTTTGCTACATGTAAGAGATTATGTTGGAACTGGTATGATCAATATCCATATGCATTTAGGATTAACTATGATAGCATGCAGTGAGTGCAGGATTTATTTAATATTTTACCTCTTTCATCATCCTCATTAATGTCACATTTCCAAACTGGTTAATACGTTTGCTGTAATACATCGATTTCCATATTTATGTACATCCTATGTATTTTCTTGGGTTTTATTATAATTCAATCAGTGTTATCTTGGTTGTAATTAATAATATATTCCAGCAGAGTGCAGCACTCGCATTCAGAAAGTGGCTTCGGCTTTTCAGGCATCAAATAGATTTAACAATAAATTGTATCACCACATTCAGATAATCTGAGTTTATGAAACAAAATAAATCACTTAAGAACTGATGCACAGATTCAGCCATTCCTATTCCCAAATAGAAACATATTTACATAACTTCATTGAACCAGGGGTTCCCAGACTTTACCATGCCATGGACCCCTCATAGCATTAGCCTGTGGTGAGGACCCTCCTCTTATGAAATGTCTTTAAAGGAGAGGATACAATGACCTTACTATATGATCAGACATTAAGGAAATATGCTTTTGTTGAAGTGCTGGCTTCTCTGACAACAATGCAGCAGCCAGTATGTCCCATTAAGTTTAGATTCCGGTCCTGAATTCTTTGTTTTTGTTTGGACCAGAGAAGGTAGGCTGTTTTAAGGCACCCTCACATCCCTGTTTTGGACGCCCCCCCTCGGTTTGCCAGGAAAACAACATACCAGCACTAGTAGCAGCGATGGAAGCAGGCAACCGTACTGGTTCAAATATAACTGATTCTTCCCCTAATATCCTCTGCATCCAGTTTCCTTATAACAAACACAAAAATAATCTCAGTATGTTTGAAGTTAGCACTATGAAACTTCCTACCTGAGTACTTAGAGATGCAAACCTTTTTAAGCATTAATAAATGACTTTGGTCTCTGTACATGGAGTGCACACTCTAACCACTGATCAGTGAAATTTGTATTTTCCACACAAAAAAAAGAATAAATAAGTTTGTAAAATTTCAGAAAGTATTTTGAATGGCATTTTCCTGAGGTAAGATAGATATCGGATATGGATCCGTTTGCCAAAGCGTTGGTCACTTCAAGCCAAATCGTATCGTAGCAGAATAAAACTGAGAGGGAGGAGAAGGGTGTGTGCAGGTCTGTTTTTTTAAGATGGAGATGAAAGTGTGACTGACGCTTTCAGGGTGGGATGAGCCCCTATTTGTTGCAGCCAAATAAATATCATAACACAGGAATTAAAACAGCCCCTATCTACATCGTGAATTAAAATAAATACAGTATGATCATTTAAACATAATAATAACTTTTTTTTAAACTGATTAAGATTTCAAGAATTTTGACACTTTATTTGTCTCATTTTGTTATCATTAAAGAAAATATATATTTTTAAATATTTGTAACTATAGTGTAGGATTTAGAAAAAAAACGTTTTATTTTGGTAATGTGCATCAAACTGCATTTTAAAAAGCCGCTGAGAACCATAAAGCACTTAATAGTAACCCTGTACTAAAAAAGATTGGACGTTCGTTGCCTTTAATACCTGAACGTAACTCTACTGTACATTTAATTTAATTACATTACATTACAGTGAGTTTCTGTTTCTCATGAAATGACACTTTATCAGTCACACCACCAACTGTTCTGAAAGTCAAACTCTCTGCTTCCTGTGGATAGTGTTAGTGTGTGTGGCTGAATGTGACTGTAGATGACAGATTATAAGAACCAGGGGGGTGAGGATAAATAATGGAGAACTGACTGTTTCATTTTCCCTTTTTTTGACTATACAGGGACTTTTAGTTAAAGCAACGAGGGTTTACACAAGAACTGTTAAAACAGAGCTAGTGCCAGCAGAGCATTGCAAAGGTAACTTGAAGGGAGTGTAATCAGGCCATCATCCAGACCAAAGATCCTTTAAGTTCTCTGTACAGCTAGAATGTGTTTATATTCATATATTTACTCTTTATACATCCTTATACATCTTTATTTTTGTACATTTTCTGGGGGGGGGGAAGTAAACGCTGCTTTGCATTTATTTCCTCCCCTCTCAAAGTGTGCTATCATGGGGGAGAGGTTAAGTGAATTAAACACAAAATAAATACAAGGAAAGAAGAAAGTGCTTTTAAAAATCTGCGTAGTACTGACTGTCATATGAAAAGCTGCATCATTTCAATAACAGTATTTGTTTTCTTCCAATCAGTGATGTCAACATTACAAAAAAATAAAAAATAAACCTTTCTGTTTATAAAAAGTTCAACCTAGAAAACGTGACACACACCGTTCATTTAGCGAGTGTGTGTGTGTGTGTCTGTGCACTGGCTGCAGCTGCAACACATGCTGCATGCTGCGTGGTCAGATGAAACACAGAAGGAGGTGCGTGCGTTCAGGAGCTATATCTTGTATTTCTGGACCGAACACAGCGCTGGGTAACAGACTTTGGTTGTCTAATTTTCCAGCTACAGACTACAGCAAGATGTTACGTTACTGACAGTACATTATGGACTGTTGTTACCCGCGGTAACCATGATACCTGCATGATAAATATAGACAAGGGAGGAAAGTTGCCTTTGAAACGAAGTAGCCATAGACAATGACATATCAATACTTCACATCATGTCTGGGAGGGAAAGAATGAATTTCTTTCCTTAGTTGTACAGTGAATGATCTGATGAACCGTGTGGTGATCTGAACAGAGCCTCCAACAGCATCCAGAGCTGCCCTTTGATCTCACAGAGACGTAGGAGAATCTTTATCAATTTGACTCAATCAATTTTAGGCAGCTAACTAATTGATCTAAATTTAAAAAAATAATCTTGAGAGAAAGATCTGCTGGATGCCATGCGATAGAAGCCAAGCAGCGTTAATATCTTGTGCATTCCTGGAATGCATCAGAAATGAAGTCGGCATCCTGTTGATATCTATGTATAGCACATTTCTTGTCTTCTGACAACTCAAAAGAGCTTTTACACCGCAGGTCACACCTACACATTCACACCCATTCACACCCTGTGAGTCTGAAAAGGTACACACATATTTCCTCTTGTTCAGACATTATCACATACAACCCCTCCGCTCTTTAACGACTGCAGGCTTCTTTTACGTTTAGGCGAGGACGAGATGCTGACGTGGGTGTTGGCCTTTTGAAAGTTCAGCTGAGGACTAAAAAAAGGGAGTTACAGCAATCTGAATGTGGAGATAACCACGTCAGTTGCTGACATATCAAATTTCATTATAAATGAAACTGAAAAAAAAAGAGTTTAAATTAAAACTAAAACTAAAACAATCCAGATGATTGGGGGAAATTAAAGGTTTATTAGCTTCATAATACGCCATCAAGCATTGGGCTGTAGTGCGTTTGGCGTCAAGATGCCTTTTATTTTATTGTTTTACTGAATGCTCCAAGGCTTTATTTAAATATGATCACTGATTTATTCATATATTTGTACTTTTTATTTGTATCTGTAGGTCAATATTTAGCCTTTATTAATTCATGAGCCAGACGAGAGCAGCATGTTTCTTTAAAATGTGGCCTAGATAGATTTTAGAGAGTAGTAGATTAAAAAAGCGTATTTAAGTACCTAAGGATAAAACATTAAAAATAAATCTGCTGTTTCAAAATATTGATACTCCATTTGTCTTTGAAATCGTTTTAGTGAAATCTTTTTATTTTACTTAAACAGTTACTTTTTGCATATTTCAAATACTTAAATGTAAGCAGGATAGAACATTTCAGTAGTGTGTGTGGGGGGGTACAGAAAATGTTTCACCCACAAGGGTGGCGAAACCACCTCCCTGAACTGTTTATCTTTTCCAGTGTATTTGAACTGGAGATATTCCTAGAGACTTATTTCTAGAGGTGGGTGGGCAAATCGATACAGCCTAGAATCGCAATATTTTGTGTGGCGATATTATATCGCCTCATGGCAGCGAACTGTCGATATTTTAGAAGAAAAAAAGTCATGTTCAAATTGGATTAGACTGAAATACCAACAGATCAGATTGTGATGTTCATGCAGCCTTTCACAGGGTGTGACTTTTATCACAGTGTTGGTCAGTGTTGGTCACATACTGTGCAATATTTATTTTATATTTCTGCAATAATTTTATTTTCATAATGTGCAATATTTATTTTATATTTCTGCAATAATTTTACATTTCATACTGTGATATATTCATTTTTATATTTCTGCAATTTCTACTATTTATATTCTGTTATGCTACTACCTGTAAATAACTCCTACCATACATTGCCCATCCTACCTGAATGAGAGTTCCTTTTTTTAAATTTTCTTCTTTTGTTGTCTTTAGCTGTGGATGCTTGTATGTGTGTGCACTTTAAAGGGGAAGCCAAATAATTTCGTTGTACAATTGTATAATAACAATAAAGACATTCTATTCTATTCTGTTGGCTTGACTTTTCTTCTGTAGAAATAAAAAGACTGAAGTGAGATGAAGAGACTGAGAATGTTTCTTGTATTTGACCGAACAGTTCTTGATTTAGTTTAGTTTTGTGGACAAAATATGCAGTTAAAAAAGGCACACAGAGCAGTAAATTAACAACAGTGCAAGTAGACGAAACATTTTATCCTAGGTCTTTCACCTGCTCTTTTGTATTTTAAGATAGCATTTAAAAACTTGAAGTTTATCTGTGTGTTTAGATCACTTTATAAATTGAAAGAATAACCTTTTCTGCTCTTGAGGTGGTTAGGGCTTCATTTCAATGAGCTTTCTTTTACAACTGTGCTGGTGCAACTCCTGCCCGATAGGCAGGAAGGACTACATCAGCAACTTTCTGTTGTGTTGTTTTTAAGCACTGGAACATGCCTGTAATTAGTCTATTCTATAAAGTGCCAAAAGGTGGAGCTGTTGGCTCAGGCCCAGGCGTAGAAAATGTAGGCAGTGGCATTTGTTGAATTGGCTGCTGCCTGTTCATCATGAGCAGGTCTCTTACTTTAGGGCAACGATGAAGCTGGGAGGGAATCATATGTGTGTGTGTGTGTGTGTGTGTGTGTGTGTGTGTGTGTGTGTGTGTGTGTGTGTGTGTGTGTGTGTGTGTGTTCACTTCTTTCACTGAAATGTCTTTAGCTGTAGTAAATGTGTTTCCATTGGGGCACCCTGGTAGCTTACCTGGTAGAGGGTATGTCCATGCATGTACAGAGGCTTCGTCCTCGCTGCACACGTTGTAATCCAATCCCCTTCCTCACCTCTCACATTTTCTGTCTCTCTTTAGCTTTTTATCAATAAGGACAAAAAAGACATACAAAAAAGATCTGTAGAAAAAGCTTGTGTCTGATCAAGCAGCACAGGAGCAAGCAAGGGCAGGGGACGGGGAGTGGAAATCGTTCATTCATGACGACCCACAGCCCAGACTTACCCTGGAGTGGATCCCTTTAGTAGTTGTTGGCTCATGTTTTATCCTGACCTTTGACCCCGAGTAAAACCATGAACGCCTTACAGGAATGAGCTCTTCTTTGCTAAAAACAGATGTCCTATATTTTTAGGTCAATTGAACAACCTCAATATTTACTTTCAGGACAAAGATGTCGCACAGGTAAAGAAAGGAATGATTGTCTTGTTCACATTATTGTAATAGTCATTTGTGTTCTGTTTTGTTTATCTGTTAAGGGTGCATTATTTGTTTTTATATAGTGTTTAGCCAAAGAAAGAAGCATTCGTTGGTAAACAGGGACTTTGTGTGTATTGGCTTTCTTCATTTCTTAATCATACCATCATGTGGGGGAAAAAGGCATGAAGGGAAGTGCGTTCTCTCAGTTATTATTTTTAAAATCAAGATAGAGCTGGCTCTGTGCTTTTTTAATATTAAAATCCGTAACAGTCCTTCCTGATCCCACGCATTTCTATACCTGTGAGCATCCACAGTATCTCTCCGTTCATCTGCAACTTCCCCATGCCTGAACATATTCGGTTTAAACCCTGCCTGAATTCATGGTAGTCAACCATGGTCTCTAATACCTCCAAAACAGGTAACCATTTTGCATTATTCATTTCAGACAATCATTCTTCAGCTCTGTATCAAATGACTCTATCAAGCTGACACAATAACTACATGAAAATGAATCAACTTTAATGTTTAATTAACTAAATATTAGAGATGAGACCATATACTCGACTCACAATACGATAAGTATCACGATGCAGGTGATGATACAGTTCTATTGAGATTTTCTATAATTTATTTTAATAAATTAGCTTCATTATGCTATTATGATTCTCTGACAAGAAAATTGATAAAAAGATATCCTTTTTTCTTATTCTTCTTTGAGTTACAGTCCAACTGAATATTTAACTATTTCAGCTGTGTTCTCAGTATTGTTTAACCCACTGATGAACGCCAGCAGGAAAAGGTCTAGATACACCTCAGAGGGAGACGAGAATAATGGACATCTCATGCAGCGACCTTGCTGTGATGATCTCCTCTCTCCCCAACTGATTCCTTAATTAATAGCCTGGCTGATAGCCCTGAATTAGTTTGCAAAACAAATGAGGATGTCATTTCAGTGCCACTGAAACCTCTGAGGGGAGGGGCAGTGAAGGAGGGCGCTGGCATGAATACAGAGCCAGACTCACACTTTTTAAATTTGAAAAAATACTTTTTTACATATTTTTATAGTCTTTGATGGTACCAGAAGTTGATTAGGACTTTGTCGCTTTAAGTTTCAGTGAAACTGCAGGAACACTTTTTTTTCCCTTTTATGCAGTTTGAAGCAGGTGCACATTTAACGAGAGCCCACACAGTCATTATGACCTTTTATTTTTTTTGAAGAACTTTGTGCTTTATGCAGAACAGGAGGCGTGCTGCTGCTGCTGCTGCAAAATTCAAATAGGGTAAAACATTAAAGGGATTTTTCAGGAGCCACTTCATCAATAGACTAATGGGGGTAATTATCCCTCAAGTGGGGAAAGGTCTGCAATTAAAACAGACTGCTTAATTGAGGCAGGACTTTAGCCACCCTGGGATTTAATTCAGAATACAGGTCTCAGCCTGTTTGTGTCTGTGTCTGCATATGTGTAACAAGTTCATCAATACCAGGAAGTCCAGAATAAGTTGTATAACCACCTCAACCATAAAGTTCAATTTTCAATGGGCTATTGTAATTCTACTTACAGTTTAGAGCCATGCTAGCACCCACTTAAATAATGCTGTATTGAACTTAATGCTATCATTTGTATTCTAACTTGCATCTTAGTCAAGCGGTAAGAAGAACTTTTGCAGAAGTGCAAAATCCTGCAGTTTGTTGAGTGTGTGCTTGAGGCTGCCTGAAGAAGCACCAGAAGTCACAAACACACTTGTTTAAAAGCCTTTTCTAACAGTAGGAATGAACATGTACAGCCTGGTTTTATGAAGGATAAGAGTTAATCACAATGAGTCACATAGATGACCTGATTGACAGGCGGACGCGGTGTAACGTGTTATCTTATAGGCCCAAATCCCCTTCAGCTCCAGCGTTTAGCCTGTTGTTAGGTTACTTGGGGTGAGACAGGATTTCCAGCCATCGATGAGACTCCAAAGCTCCCTGCATTAACAGATTGGTGACGTCACTCCGTCTTCATCCATTAATATTCACAATCTATGATCTTATCTTATCTTATGATGATTGTGAGAGTCTTTTTATTTAGGACTGTAATCAACTAACAGTTTTGTTCAGAGTCCTGAGTGTATTCACTGTTAAAAGTTGTGTTTTAATTGTTTTCACCACATTTATTTTCTCAGTTTTATAAAGACTCTTTTTTTGTCTTTAGTTTAAATAACCTGGTTAAATTTGTCTTGGAATAAAGGTAAAACATATTTCAATATCAAATCAAGAATGTTGAATAGTCCAACCAAAGATAAAATTCAAACAAACTAAATTTCCAGAGTATATAAACGTTGATCAAAACTGCAGAGTCTTACAGTCATGGTGCTATAGCTGCCTCACTGTAGCTGATTCAACTCATCGTTCATCTCCTCCATGCAGGAGCAGTCCTTGCTCTGAGCATCTTTATAAGACCAGGCTGTATTGTTGCTCTTTACAGGGTACAGACGAGTCAGCTCATCCCCTTACACTTGCCTTTTCAGTCTTGGCAATCGCCTTAACTTAATGAGCCAGCGACCTTTCACAGCATCATTTTTGCACAGAGAGTCTACTGCTAAGTCATAATCCACACAGCCTTTCCAGATTGTATGATTTGCATTTATATTGATGGGACCAATGTGATGATTGATGCAGCTGTGGTTGCAGCAGCTGCAGCCTGGACTGAGTCAGATAAAATGACATATTGGATCACCCAAGTGCGTTTTTATTTTCTTCCTGTTTCGCACATCGTTATGATGACGTACCGAAGGTCTTTGTGAAGATTGGGGTCGATGATGATGACTGCTCAATGGCTGCTGTTGGAAGATAACAATATGATATACCAAAATAAAACAGTTGTATAAAAGCATTAATAGAAATCCTTCTTCATCGTAAAAGTTCAATGATCTATGCCTAAATGAGTCTATACAACATAAACATACCTAAAGACTTCTAAATACACAAACCATATATTTTGAGAACATGGTTAAAGTTTCTGTATCCAACATTCATTTCAATGACTATGATCCAAAGACATTTATATGACACACATATTGCGTACACTATGTGTGTAAGTACTGTATAGTGTGTATGCATATATATATATGCAGAGGTTTTCCTTTCTTTCTTTCTTTTTTTATTATTATTATTATTATTATTTTTCTTTAGATTGTTTCTGATTGTGTAATATTGGCTGGTTGGTGTGTGGCTAGGCTTGGGGGAGCATTAAGTGTGAGTGATTGTGAGTGTGTGTGTGTTTGTGGTGTGGGTGTCTCTGTGTTTAAATGTTTGGTATTATGTTTTGGATTTACCTTTTATTTTGCTTTTGTATTATGATGATTCATTTATGTTTTGTAAGGACCCCCTTGAAAATGAGATGATGTATCTCAAGGCCATCCCGTCCATGTAAACATGATGTAAACACGGCCCGACATGAGTACAGCTGGTGTGACTCGAGCTTCTCACTCATTGTAGACAGTCATAACTCAGAGTGACATTTACAGAGGATGTACTTGATTTCTGCTGTAATTTACGTGTAAAATATCGCACATTCTATACTAAGCGTACAGATGGAGTTTCCTGTTTTATTAAATAAGAACAGTTATATGGTCATTTTTTTGACATTAAACATTAGATAAAGCTCTATAGTTACATCCTGCATGTTCATTTACATGACCTCCATTATGCTAATGACTACTGTATTTTACCGTTAGCTATAAAATGACATATGAATATCATTATCCTTAGCAGAGATGTCTGGTATTTAATAAGTCCCATATTGTAATTACATTTTAACCTAATAACCTTTAAATGCTTAGTTTTAATTGACTCCACCAGATTGTCTCCCCAGGACTTTATCACTGTATAAACAAATCATCATGAATCATGAACTCCAGCTGTTTCAAACATGCTGACTCATACACACACACACACACACACACACACACACACACACACACACACACACACACACACACACACACACACACACACACACACACACACACACACACACACACACACACACACACACACACAGAGAGAGACAGACAGCTCAGTGTTACGTCTGCTCTCAATTATTTCTACAACGTTCCCTGGCAGCTCATAATGATTTTTTCCTTTGTTGATGAGTTCCTGGAAGTTTGATTCCTTTGACATATTGAGATGTCTGCACTTTATGAGTTTAAAACTTCATTTTAACATATTAAGGGAAGTTGTCACATGAATGATCATTTTGTTTCTTCAATACTATACGACTAAAGTAGTATATGAAGCGTTCAAGAAAAACTAAAACTTCTTTCAATTTGTCAACAATAATTGTGATTTCAAGTAAACCATTACAGCATTACCGTGCTGTAAGTGTTGTTATAGACTTCAGCACAGGCAGAGATAATGGCCTGAGGCTGAAGGAGGGGTGATCCAACCAATCTACACTAATGTTGATCTCCTGTTTGCTCCAGCTCCACCTGTTGTACCTTCAGTAAGGAGTTCCTTCCTTGGCCGATCTTGCATTGTGATCTATACGATAGACAAACCATATCACTTACTTATTTTTTTTAATTTGCACAAAGAAAATACGTTTACCAACATACAGTAGATCACAGATTTAGCCTTTTTTTTAGTAGTGAGAGAGTAGGCTAAACATTTTTTCTGTAAGCTCACTTGACAAGAAATGACAATAGTTTTATGTGTCAACATCTGATGATATCGGGAAGGCTTTAGTCGGTATGATTGCTTGCAGCATGCTCAGCTGGTTGCATCCTATCTTTTGGCAGCTCCATTATGCCAGAGAGCTTTTTTGGTACAATGCCGACACGCTGCAAGTAGAAAAACAGCGGTCCACTCACGTCAACATTCATAAAAACAAGTCCCGGCAAACAGTGTTGCTCAAAATAGATAAAAGTTGTTTTCTAGCTTTTTAGGGAGAATGTTGAAAGATAAACAGCCTTTTTCATGGTTGGATCACTCCACTTCAGTGATACTGTTACTGAGAGTAGAGGCATGTTTCATCATTTCATGGAAAGCCTGAAGAGAGAAAAAGAAGAGAGGGCAGATAGATGCCCATGTTTTGAGATGATTTCACATGGATGTCCTCATACATTTTCTTTTTTATGCTCGTCTGGCAAATATTAGATGCAATTTCTTTTTAACTAAATTAGGAAAGTAGGGAGTATTCAAGTTTAGTCCAACGAAAAGCTAGTACATGAATTCTCTAGTGTGAGGCTAATCGTGTAACAGGTGCAAGGACCCAATTGCAGTGCACAGGGACACAGTGATTGTAGGAAGTTACTTTTAGGAACGCTGAGGCTGGACCATTTGTCGGGGACAGAAGGCTGACGGCGATTTCTAGGATGACAACAAAGCTGGCTGGTCAGAGGCAAACAGGGTTGACAACGGCAAATCACATCAAGTGAAAGTGCTTTAAAGTCTTGCATGGAGGTTGAAGAACAATCTGGCAATGAGTGGGTGAGCAGGAGATGCGTATATCCTGGCTTGGCTACAGATGATGAGCAGTTGTGTACACATATGATCTGCGTAAAGCTCGATGAGGGGGGAGTGGAGCAAAGGTGAGATGAGCAGAAAATACTGGGAAGGGGCGAGGAGAGGAGCAGTACTGTGACAAATCTAAAAAAATGTTTCTAATGTTTCTGTAACTATTTTTAAACATGTTCGTCACTGTGTTCAAGGGAGATGAATAAAGAAACACTCACGACCAGTGAAATGAGAAATACATCCTGCCTAGTTAAGGCTTTTTCAACAGGAATGAATACATTTGTATAGAACAAAAGGTTTCCAGGTAATGCTGCATTTGCATGGGTTCGGGCAGATTTTAGACAGAGAATACTGGCAACTTTAAAGATAGACAACATTGCTTTAAACTTCAATGTTTAACCTTTAGATGTTGTTTTACATCATAAGGAATGGTTGCTGCAGTTTCCTCCAACAAGGAGAAGACACGAGATCCAAGCAACAAGAAGCTTATTCAGTCATGTTGGTAAAACAAACGAGGTAGAGCAACTGCACCTCTCCTTTCACCGCACGAGTGAACATGAATAAATCACCCTGAGATGCTGCATTTTATAGCTACAGGCCTTCATTATTACAATTATGTTAAGGTAAAGGCAGTTGAATATGACGCAACATTAGATTTAATTTCTCGATGGAGGACAATGTCCTGTTTACATTTCTTAACTGGAGTTCTGTTGACGCACACAAAACACTCACACCTCCTCTCTTTCTCTTCACTCCCTCGCTCTTCCGTACACACACATGCTCCTCAGACAGCACATTACATTCATTACAGAGTGTCTTGTAAGTATTCCAACTCAATCAGAGACGATACAAAAGGCCTTATCAGAGCTGACGAGCCGCACTCTCGAGTCCCCTTCTTCCTTCTTGTGCTGATTGCGGCTATCAGTGGCTGCATGTGTGGGCGAGATGCCGCCTGATAACTGTCCTCTCTCAAATGAGCCCGTCTTCAGCATTCATGCCTGAGAGGTGATGTCTGCTGTAGATGTTGCAGCAAAACGCCATTTGATATACACACAGACAGGCTGATGGTGAAATGTCATTCACTCAAGGGGTTGATTGTCATAACCATGTTATGTCTTCCTTGTCCTCTTTCTCACATCTCGCTTCAGACTCTTGGGATTGGGGTCTAAACCTTGTTCTATTTTGGACATGTGTATTATTATGCATGTATTTTTTAAACGCTAGTCTTCTTAAGGATCCAAATATATAGTTTAGGCAAGTTTATTCGTAAAATCTATGCTCAAATATAAATAAAGAAAAAAACATTTGAGTAACATTTCAAGTGAGCTTAGTTTTATTCATGATAATGAGAGATCCCTTTGTAGACTTCAAAAGTGATGACACAATCAGTGAAAGTGGCAAATGACCTGAAAGGTCACATATTATACAAAACCCACTTAGCTGTGGTTTTGTGTTCATGTGTCCCTGGCCTGTCTACAAACCCCCAATAATGAGAAAAGTCCATCCTCACAGTCTTTCTTTTCAGAAAATGTGTGCTCAAACAGGTCGTTTGGAGATTTTCCCTTCATGACATCACAGGTGGGTGACACTCCCACAGCTATAGGTGTTTGTTCTTCACTCTGAGTCTACCTTCTCAACGTAAACAATAGGACATGGAGCGAGAAAGACCGAGCCAACCGAGCCCTTCCAGAGAGGGGGCGTGGTCAGACACAGCTCATATACATTTAAAGGTAGAGACACAGAAACAGCCTGTTCTGAGCAGGGCTGAAATAGAGGGGTTTATAGACATGATCAAATCCAGGATCAGAGTGGATTTAGAACAAGAAACTTCACAGACATGTTTTGGGCAGCTCTGAGACTTATTTAAACTTGTAGAAAAGGAGGATAATATGTGACCTTTAACAACGTTTTATCTAATGTTACATTGCTCTTTAGTTCATGTACACCTTTTTGTTTTGCCTCTATCTCCAAGTTTGCAATACACCTACCTGAAGTCTGTGTGTTGTGTTTACAACCTCACTACCCGTTAATCTTTTAGAAAAATCTGTTTACGTGTGGGAAGTGGTGTGTGCATTGAGTTTGTGTGCAGATATTGAACATACATCTAGTGCAGTGTTTTTATTTGCAAATTCAAAATGCAAACGAACAGCTGCACATATAACTGTTTGTATTCCTTTTTTGTGGTCAGATTGGCACATTAAGAAGTGGAAAATGCTTTTGTCAGTAATGATAGATAATTAGCAGCCGGTGTCTCTGTGGTGTAACAAAGCAGTTCCAGTTTAAAAGCAGAGGGTAATGAGAATTATCACCACCATGTTGAGCTGACAGCAGTTTAGACATCTCGTTTACAGACCAATCATTAATCAGCGGACTGTATTAGATGTGAGCTGCTGGAGCAACATTGGAAAATTAACTGTGTCATCTTGTCGAAGTTTGTGTAACCTTCTTGGATTAAAGTCGCCTCTATAAATAATCACACAACCTTTTCATCTGCTTTGATTATTCGGAACAAGTTTTAACAAACTCCAAGTAATGACCAGAAGTTGAAAAGTCACTTTGCTTATTATATCTTTGCAATTTCTCCTCACTTATCACTTCTGGCATAATTTCTCACTGTTTAAAATGGCTTTTTGCCATCCTCTAAAGCAACATTATGTGACTTTTCCATCTTGAAATAGTAGTTTCAAAGTTGATCTAATAGTATAACAACTTTTAAGAGGGAGAATTGCATCTCTTCCAATCAGGCCCAAGTTATGAGAATTTTTCACCCTTCAAATCAAATTCTGTGCACTTGAATAGTGTAAATGCATGCGATTTGGCCTGACACAGTTTCTTTTGTTTTTTTGTTCTTCACTGCATGAAAACAAGTGCTTCATATATAGTTGGAACAAACCTTTTAACAAACTCGCAAATTATAACGTTAGTAATGATAAAAAATATTTTCTTTTTCTTTTTCTCGATAAAAACTTTTAGAATTTTATCTGTCTGTGTAAATGTTCCACCTCAGTCTCAACTAGGGCCAGACCGATACAGGATTTGTGGGGCCGATACTTAAAAAAAATCTGATACTGATATATCAGCCAATATCTCTCTTATATCTATTTTCGATATTTGCAGTTATCATACACTTGTAATTAAAACACGATGGTCTCTCAATTTAAAAGTAACTGCGCATGTACATGCATCACCGCTTGAAACTCTGCTTGTCAAAGAGAACTGGTGAATAAATCTAGGTATATTAGTCTAGGTGACTAATGGTCACTTTAAATGCTAATATCGGCTGGTATTATTGGCAGGCTGATTAATCGGTCGGGCTGTAGTCTCAACCAAGCAGCAACCTCCTGTCTTGAAAAATGAAGCCAATGCGGAAGTGCAATATCCTGCAGTTTGTGGAGTGTCTGCTTGAGGCTGGCTGCAGGAACACCTGAAGTCACATACACATGACTGGCAAAAAAGCAGTTTTTACAGCAGCATGTTTACAGCCTGGTACAAAAAATTAAATAGGTCTGATTAGTTATTGTAATCACTGGCACACACTGTATGATTTTTTTTAAAAGGCTCCGTTTTGAGTTTGAAAACAATATGTGTTATCCATAGTAAGGCGTGTAGTTGACCTGATTGACAGGTGGCCGCGATGTAACGGTTCGTAAAGAGCCTTGAAACCCGACTCAGCTCCAGCTCTCAGCCTGACGTTAGGTTGACTGAGAGTTAGGGTGAGACAGCCCTTCCAGCATGGTGGCTGCTGATTAGCATCCAGAGCCCCCTGCAGGAACAGATGGCTGACATCACTCAGGCTTCGTCCATTAATGTTTACAGTATATGGTCTCAACTATTTTTTTTACAGAGCCTTTCTTTCTCATTAAAATGACCGTGGTGCATAATAACAGCACCGCAATAAAGTTAACTTTATTGGGCAATCCTATGGAGCTGTCAGTATGATAAATGGGCCTCCACACAACTCTGTGAGAATCCTCATTCATATTAATTCCATTTGTAAAGGAAAAATTGTATTGCACACTTGCTGTCACCGTGCCTATAACTCCTGTGTTACTGCTTTGAAAGTGGTCATTAGTCTGTGCTCAGTTAATGAGATGTCAAGCGTTTCTTTTGCACTGTGGTAATTGATCCAGTTCTCCTCTACTGTCTCTAATTGACCATATTAATCTCAAAGTGACTTTAGATCAATGACAATAGATTTTGCTATTCTTGTTGCCAGCTGTGGTCACTGTTGATAAGTTTTTACTTATTGATGGATTGTCTCAGTTTATTGATTAAGAACATTTGGAATGGTTCATTATGACTTATAGATCTAGTCAGTGCATCCACATTGAACAGAACAATTTGAATCCTCAAACCAATCTCCATTATTTTACTAAGACGATGTTTGTATACATGCTGATCATGATATATGTGAGTAAGTGTGGGTTTCTGAAGTGTAGATAAAATAAAAATAAAATCAATCTTATCACCTCCAGTCTTCTGTTTCATCAGTATTGAGAAAGAACCTAATTAAATTTTCCCTGCACTGAAGGGAAGAATTAAATCCCTCTTCATTGACTTGGTATTGCATGTCAATGGCTCTGCATCATTTCTGTCTGCTAGCAAATGTCAGAAAATTGCCCAATGACTTCAGAGTATTGGGATGCACCACCAAAGGGCAAAGATCCCTCAACTTCATTTTTTAAGCTTCTAAACAGAAAAATTTAGCCTTTAAAGCCAGAAAACAAGGGAAAGGATGTTAGGCATCAGCAGAAGAGCAGGAGAACTTTGGGATTCAACTCTTGTACGTCTTTCACACAACAAATGACCAAAAGCTTCTGTGTGGTGGGATTGATTGAGTTTTATTTCGAACATGTACAAAAAGAGAAGAAAAGAAAACTTACAAATAAGCAGACAGAAAAAAAAAGTACAAACCTTGAAAGATATGTTAGAAAAGAAGCTCTCAAATACTTCTCCTAGGTGCTTCCAGACGGGCAGAGAAGCCATGATTTTTTTAAACAACAATCCCAACATAAAAAAAATGCCTTTTTCCAACACAAGAGTTAATCACAGTCATTTGAATTCTTAAAAGACTCATTGCACGTCCTGCTGAGCCTGCTGAACTCAGTGTCCTTCAAACCGAACAGATTACTCAGGAGAAGGGTTTGTGTTCTGCTAATAGACTCGATTTCTTTAAATTTGGATTTCTAAATGATAGAAAATTATTCAAGGATATCAGCCAAAACTATACTTTTCAAGAAAATGATATTCAAGGTTACCTAACTAAAAACTGTTTTAGATCTAAAGTAAAGGGAAAAGAAAAAAGATTCAAAGAAGAGTCTGAGCTGACCTTTGACTTATGGAAACATTTCAGACCCTCTGTTGAAAAGTTAAAAGTGACCAAAGAGTAAATCAATAATTAAGAATGAATAGTCTTTTGGGGGCTCCTTTGGTCTTGTTGTTAGTAGTTTGCTTGCCCGATGTACAGAGGCTGTAGTCCTCGAAGCAGGCGGCCTCTGTTTGAGTCCAAGCTGTGGCTCCCGTCCCGCATGTCATTCCACAATCTCTCTGTACCTGATCTCTGACTCTGTCCACTGTCCTGTCTCAACAATAAAGACATAAAAAGCCCAAGAATAAAGCTTTAAAAAGTTGAAAGAATCGGCTTTTGAGAATTGATGTTGGTGCCACTGACTGTGTGTGGTTGATAACTGAAAAAAGAATTGAACCAAACAAATTTGACTTACAAATTTGCACCAAATGTTCAACAGCAAGCAGCCTTGACAGCGTTGACCTTTAAGGTTATGGAGAGCTAAAGAAGGGTCATAACAGAGGAAGCGTTGGTGGATCATTAGCTGTGTGACACCATCCACATTAAATAAACCCCTTCTCTCTGAGTAAAAACTGCTCCTGGATTCATAAAGGACACATATTTGTAATTTGTTCTCCTTTCCATTGAACTCCAGTTGTTCCACTTGTTGAATAAACTGATAGAAAATCCCAAAGAAAGCTAATGGCCCAGTTCAACAGAAATAGGGATTCCACAACCAGCCTGCAAATCCGTTTGGGCTTTGAATATTTCAATTGCATTTATAAATTGTACACAGCTTTATGTACTGTATGGCGTAGTGCAGTAAAAATACGAAGAAGCTCTGGAGCCTCTGTGACTGTCCAGTAATAACATATAAAGGCTTGGTTAAAGGTCACATTTCATCATCCTTTTCAACAAGATTACATTTCTCAGAGGTTCCCAAAAACATGTCCGTGAAGCCTATAAACCCCTCTATTCTATCAGAACAGGCCGTTTCTGTGTCTGGAGCTTTAAATGCAAATGAGCTGTGATCCACCACACACCTCTGGATGGGCTTGGGTGGCTTGGGCGTTCTTGTACCATTCCCAATACAGAAATTAGAAAAGTAAATAATATACGGTATGCATTAAAGTAAACATTGATGCCACATTGAGTAAGAAGTTGTAAATGCTTTCTGTTCTTTCAGTCAGGAATTTAGTTGCTGCATGAAAAAAATCCTTTAAAAAAACTTGAGTCAAATTTGAAAAAGAGCCACACATTTAATGCAAAAAACACTGATAACACATCTGTGGAGAGAGCTATCTTACCCTCCAGGAACCAACACTAACAAATTGTTGTGGTAGCACAGGCTCACAGAGGGGGGGTGGTTGTGTTACGTTGTAGTTGGGTCTTGCCTGGGGCACCACTTGTCCCACAAACCTCGACTGAAACCAGCCCTACATGGCAGCCCCCTGTTCTCTTCACTTTTATCACTGTCTGGTATGACTCGGACACCACAGGAGAGAGAGTCTCTGCAGACCTCTCAGTCTATTAAAACGTCATGTCTGAGCTCTTCCCCTCTGGCACTTTCAATCATTCTGAGGAGTCACAATCATTGGCCATAAAGCTTAAAAAAGACATCGGTTACGAACAGCTTTTGTTACTATATTTTCTCAGAAGCTGAATAATATATTTAGACTGGGAAAACATTGTCGTTTCATATCGTGCATCATCTTCACGACCTGTATGTTTAGGCTGCTACTCATTATTGAATTCAGCAGCGTGGTCAGTTGGGTTCCCCAATCCCTTCAGTTTTACATGCAGAGCTCTGAGACCAAGGTGATGTGCATGTCGCATAACTTTAAAAAATCTCTTAAAAAGGAAAGACTATTGAATTAACCCGAGAATCATCCCAGGTCCCCAGTGTTTTTTTGATCCCCTCTTTGTGCCTGACATTCTCTGACCTGTATATTATTTCACCTTTGAAACTGATGTATATAAAAATAAGTTGGGACTGAAAAGAAAGATGACAAAATTGTCAATACTTTTACTATTTACTAGTACTTTTTTATACCACCTGTCTGAAGCTTAAAACATTTTTTTAACTCAAAGCTGCCGCAAGGGAAAGATAGAGAGCACCGTCTACATTGCACAAATACATTAGCAATGCATTTATATTGAGCATTTATTCAGTGTGCAGGGGTTTACCTCCAATAACAAGATATTGCTCAATGTTGGATACCTAGGCCTTCTATCTTTGTTATTGAAATAGTGTTGATATATTTCATTAATTATACTCAAACAAAACTGAGGTTTACAGCACAGTCTGCAGTGCAACTTTATACTCACTGTAATCTCACCAGACTGTAACTGTTTTTTTAATGACAATGGTATTGCCTTGTTATCAATAAACTCTACATTATTGTTTTTTGTGAGCCCAAAAGGATGTAAATCCTTAAATTCCTTGATTTAATAAAATTATGAAATGTAAAATGTAAGTTAATTAATCGATTTAATGTCTTACTCAATTTCTTGTGCATTAAATTTGTCAGCTTCAATGTCATAGATTCATTTGCAGTGCTTTTATTAATCATTTGGCTGGCTGTTTGCGGCATGACTAGCTGTGCAGGTTAAATGCACAGTACATAATTGAATGTAGCTGTGCATGTGGCTGTTTCTATACATTATTTATAGTACGTCCATACACTATTTAGTCTAACCTATATATCTTTTATGCACTATTTCACACCAGCAACCCATCAACACTGAACTAGACTTAGACTTAGACTTTCTTTATTGTCATTCAAACTTCTTTATTGTCATTCAAACACTTTACAGTGCAGATAAGAACAAAATTTCGTTGCATTTGGCTCGTTGTAGTGCAGGATAAGAACAGCAGCATGTATTTACATATAAAAATAAAAATAAAAATAAGGTGCAGATATAAATAGATATAAAAAGAAAAACTATGAGTAAGAATACTATACAGATAAATATATTGCACGTTATATGTATTTTACAGTCCAGTGAGGTAGTCCTGTGTGGGGGTTTGAGGGGGAATGGAGGGATTATTTTTTTGTGTTCAAAAGTCTTATGGCCTGTGGGAAGAAGCTGTTACAGAACCTGGAAGTTCTGCTTCGGAGGCTGCGGAACCTCTTTCCAGAGTCCAGCAGCGAAAACAGTCCTTGGTGGGGGTGGGAGGTGTCTCTGCTCCTGGATGGGAGGAAGTGGAGTCTTAATGATCTTTTCCGCCGTCCTCACCACTCTACTTAAAATTTGCATAGCAACTTCATGATTTTGTCAATAAGCTAATAACATGTGGTTGTGAAATAATACTCTTGAGAACTGCTATAAAAATGCCGTCCTTTCTTTTGCTTTCTTTCCTCTGTACTTTTCCTCAGCCTTTTTCCTCCTCTTCCTCAAAGCAAACTTGTACACTATATTCCCTCATGCTGTCTTCTTTTCCATCATACACGTGCAAGTATTGTCGAGGCCATCTTCTCCGGCCTCTTGTGGCCTAGAGATCTTAAACCGATGCACTTAACATGCACCATCCTACATTTTCCCTCTTGGCCCATGTTTGTCAGCCATGTTCCGTCCTAACCATTATCAACTTACCACATGACCTGAATTTCTCTGAATGCCTTTTACCACATCTTTCAGTGACAGAGTCCCACTGTTCGGTGTAACCATGGCAACTAAAAGCATATGACTTATGTCTTAGTCAGAGTATTTACATGCCCACTCCTCTCAGGACAAAGAGGTCTGGATGGAAACCACGTCATCAAAAATGAGGTTGGACGGCATGCTGCCTGTGAATAAGACTTTTAATATAGTTTACAAAGAGACACGTGGAGGTGTGACCTTCTACTATACCCGAAATAAAGTACTTATTTTTTTACTTTTTCATGTTAGTTATAAACAACTGGACTATCCTGTTTAAACACTTGGCGGAAAGAAACCTTAAAGGTCCCATATTATGCTTTTTCTGGTTTTATATGCTCTTTAGTGTGTTTTCCAAGTGTCCTGTGCATGTTTAGGCACATCTATTTGCAAAAATTCAAAGTCTGCGGAAACGCGGCTTCTCCTACGTCCTCCTGTTAGCTGTAACATTAGCTGCATGTAACGCTCGGTTCTAGCCCCCCTTGATAAAAATGTGTCAGTGCGGCGTCATTGTCAGTGTGAGATCACTGAACTAAGCCCATTGGCTCGTTGTGGCAAGCCCTGCAGCTCATGTTGAAATTTCTGAGAAGCGCGCTGAGCAACTGACCAATAACGACAGAGCGGATCGGCAGACCAATCAGAGCAGACTTGGCCCACCTGGGGTCTAACAGTGTGGGATCAACAGAGTGCAGCTGACGGACTCAGAGCGTAGAGGGAGCAAGGAGGAGCAGTACATGAAAACAGACACTTTTTTCAAACTTTATCTACTGTGAACGTACAAAAGTAGGAACATAGATTAAATATACGAACCCCAAAAAGGACAGAATATGGGCTCTTTAAGTGAGGGAAAATATGTATTCATCACTTTTTCAGCTCTATTAGAGCAAAAGTATCTGACAGCTCTTTTAACTGATGGATGACAAATCATAGGAAAAAATAGCACACATTCTCCTAATATAGTTTCAGGCCAGCATGTAGTTCCAGATCACCTTCACTGCTCTTTGGCAACGATTCTCTCAAACTCCAAAGATTAACACCAGGATTCCAAAGATATTACTTTTTATTACCTGTCTAACTCTGTCAGAAAATCTCCAAAAGTTGGGATTTTGCTTGACTGTGACCCTTTATCAAACTATGAAGTAACCTTTATGCCATATACACAGAATC
This sequence comes from Labrus bergylta, assembly GCF_963930695.1. NCBI lineage: Eukaryota > Metazoa > Chordata > Actinopteri > Labriformes > Labridae > Labrus > Labrus bergylta. The sequence goes on along the minus strand of NC_089211.1, from coordinate 5,192,109 downwards.
TGTGTATATGGCAGACCACAGCGTCTGTGGATGAAGGATGTCAAATTAGTTTGCAAAGGGTCGCTAGCATTGGCAGTGCTAGCTTTTGGTCCTTCTTTCAAGTTGACGTCCACCTTCCTGTGCTGGTTACTCATCTCCAGTAGAGCCAGTTTAACCTAACATAGCCCACTAGTAACTTTATCTTAACTGCCATTCCTCCACTGGGCTGGTTTATATCTGGGTAGTCAAGCTTTATTGCAGTACCAATTACCCGAAGCTAACGGCCCTGGATTGTCAAGGGCAGCTGCGTTACTATTTGAGACCCCTGAGACATAAAATGCTCACATGGATAGACCCACTTGGGAGCCGGATAGCATAGCGGTTATGTTGCAGCCCCATGTACAAAAATTGTCATTGTCGCAGGGGCAACTAGTGGGTTGGAATCTGACCTCGGCCATTTGCTGCCTGAAAAAAAGACCGACTTGCTGTAGGGTCAATCATTCAGGTTTTTCCTTTAATTCGTCTCCCTTCTGATGTTACGAGAACAGTCTTTGTACCATTATTCCAGCGGTGACTGTTGCTGACAAAACAAGCCATTTCTTCCACTTTCTCTCTTAGTATGAAGCTACAGTTTCTTTTTTTCATTTAGTAAAACCAATAAACAAAGTCTAAGAGGAGGCACAAATCTAATTTCACACCTGCAATACGCTGAAAGAAGTTGATCCAATTTGCTCCTGAAAATAAACACACCGTGTTTGGATTGTTTCTTTTTGTCCCAGAGGTCACATAAAATTAACAAAAGCTATCATGTTTCCTTTCAGTATGCAGAAGACATGCTTCTAAAAGGATTAAACTAGATATGTTACTGCACCATCGTATGTTGTGAAGTGATATGTTTATCCTATAAAGCAGATGCTTTTGTGTTTTTTTAAAGCTAGATTAAAATGTTTCTATAGCTACAGATGAGTGTTTTTGCAGCTGAACTGATTTGGATTGCTAAAATACCTCTGTAGCCACTCGTGCAAAAGGCCCGTGGGACACAAGTGACAGATCCAGCAGCTCTGTACCAAATGCTCCCTTAAGCTTTACTGCCTGTGGTCTGCTCAAATGAGTGCAAGGGGAAACCGTACCACAGAGGGAGAAACGGAAATACGAGGCAGATTTGAGGACCAAAGCTGCTTGTAACATGTTGGTTGTAAATTTTGTATATTTTGCTGCTATTCAATTTAAATAAATTAGAAGTTCATCCTTCAAGATTTGTGAAATGAGACATTTGCACTATGTTAGGTTTTTCTTGTAATACCAGACAAGCTAAATCCAAAATGCTTATAATTTGCAAAAAGGCTGATTGAACATTGATGATGTGATCTAGAGTCGTCAGTAGAATCTAAATGCTTTCGCAACAGTGTCTGAAATAATCTTGAGTTGGAAAACAAGCGCCATGTGAAAACTTGTATGAATCATGTCTCCCAGTGTGAGTTCATCCACATCTTTGCTTTCCTTCCCCACTTACAGCCGCAACCTTCCGGGTCTAAGTGAGTGACACGTCTGCTGCTCACAAGATGATGATTGTGATATTTATGGTCTTGGTCTTGACTCAGTCTTGCCCTCAACAGTTGATATGAAGCATGTCGTCTACAACATACTGTGTCATCAGTCTTTTTAGTCCTGGCTTACAGGTCGTGGAGCTGGTGGTTATTTAAATCAGACTTCCTTTGTTTGGATGGAGTGAATCCTCTTTGGTCTGCCGAGCTAACATGAGCTGCACCGAGCTAAACCTGTTTTTAAACTCGGTGATTTGTGAGATTAGAATGACTATTTTTGGTGTTTTTCCTTCCTGGACTAAAGATACAATGACACTCTTCAGGTCTTTTCCAGCTGGCTCTGCTACACTATACTTATACTTTAAAGTTCAAAATCTTAAATTCAAATGACTTTTAAACAATGAAAACATCCATAAGAACTTGTGAGGAGAACACAAAGAAGCTGTCAGATGCCTGTTCACCTGCCTGAAAGGAAGTGCACTTAAAGCTGCTGTTAAACGTTGTAGTTCTTTTTATGTTTCATTATGAACGTCAGACACATAAAAAGCTCGATCAAGTGCTTTTCAGCTGATTCACTGAGATTAATATGTGTGGCTGTTGAAAAAAGTGTGTTCTTATTACAATTATTATAATCATTATGAATATGTATTTTTTATGAATAACCCCAAATAATCGATATTGTTCCCAATAAAAAAGTTTTCTTGATGATAACCATTTTATGATGGACCTTTATTTGCCTTCATTTTATTGTGAAGGTAACACTATCATAACTTAATGAACCACAGAAAAATAATTTATTTTTTCATTAGAAGATAAGAAAGTTTGAACATTTACAAACAGAATTTGCTGATATGGTTCAAAGCTTCGTAAAAAGCGTTATTTTAAACCTTGAGTTTAGACTATGTGTGGAGGTTTGACTGTTTTAACTCAATGCTGTTTCCAAGGTGACATACTAACTTCAAACGAAGTAACTGTGCAGCATAAAGTTTGAGAAGCAGACACATCCCAGAACATCATTTTGTTCAAAGGCACCTTGACGATGGAAATAAGCTTGGAAATTATAAAGTGAACTGAACCATCACTTAATGAGTGTGAAGTATTTATGAAGCATTTGGTTAGAGACTAATGAAACCCTTTGACCCACATCTCATCTCAAATCCAGGACAAACAGAGTTTGACTTCATCGTGCACTTTGAATCATAAGTTGTGAAAGCTAATACTAAAATACACGCTGTGGTCCCAAAGGTCTGACGTGTTCACCCTGCTGTGGAGATGAATGATCTTGAGCTTGTGTTGTCATAGTGTTCATTTAGAAAAACATAAACGCACTAAAGAGAAAAACATGGCACCGCTGGTTAATCTTACTTCCACCGTTGTTTTAGTTGTCATCTCTGCTGTCTTAAAAATGGCTCCCTGGCCTCAATGTGTCAGGTTTGTAATGTGAAACCTCGGCAGGCTTGGGCTTGTGGGAATTGGTATGCTACTGAAAAATAAATGGTAAATGGAGGTGAGCTTGTATATTGGTTTTCTAGCCTTCTGACTACTCAAAGCACTTTTACACCGCAGGTCACCCACTGATGGCAGAGGCTGCTACATAAAGGGGCCATCATCATTATTAACTAATCCCATTCACACACATTCATACGCCGCCAATGATTGCATCTCTTGGAGAAGTGTCTTGCCCATGACATTTGTGGCTGCAGGAAGCTAGAGATCGAACCCCCAACCCCTGAGAGACGACCAACTCTACCCCTGATCAACAAACAAAAAGAATCGCTGCCCATCGCAAAGTTTCCTGTGGATTTGAGAAATTACTGCTGACATATTAGGTGCACACACTCTCTGGTATCGGCCATCACTAATTTGCACTTTGCGACTAAACAGTCGCTCAGTGGCCTCTGGATCTAAATGTCATCACTGATGAAGCACTGATAAAAACCTGTGGAGCTGGAGTTCACAACGATGTGTATTTGTGGGTAATTCGTGTTCCAGTTTGTGTGACTTGAAGGGTTTGGAAGGTCGAGCTCTTCACCGCTGCTCAGTCTTCTGTCTCTGACACAGAGACTCATTTAACAGCAGAACCAATTCCAGCCCGATGATTGCCTTCAAGTCCCCTGAACAGCTCAGGTTTTGTCCTCTACTCGTCCATTAGGCTTCCATTCATTCTCACAGTGTGTGTTGATACTCAGTGGAGAAGGGAAGAGGGTCACGGCTAAGTGATCCAAGAAGGACACTTAACGCCATGTTTACGCCAGATGAGAAACAATGATCTGAAATGTACAAATGTAAGGATGATGAGACCTGCACAATCTCTATTTATGTAGCTTTGATTTGTTTTATATCCTCATTAACTTTCTCTTCTTCTGGCCATTTTTTACCTCCCCTGTTCAACGTAGTAGAGTTGTCATTGGATTATCACAGAATCCCTCAGAGTGACCAAAGTCAAGATTTTCCACTGCTACTAAATGTTAACAAAAGAAAGAAGCGATGGGTCAATCAATACATAATGTTTAATGTATTTAGAGTCAAATCATAAAAAGTTATCTCATGACACGTTACCTGTAGAGCATGTCTCGACCCCTTACGCTTTGATGATGGTTCTAATGACTTAATGTCTCAACTCGGTACACTTATTAGTTTTTCTTAAGCTTTCATGTGACTTCATCTCAGTCATAGACTGGAGAAGTGGAGGTTGCTAAAGAGTGAAAATCAATGCAGATTCAAATGCCTAAAACCTGCATTTTCTTTTCTTTTAACCTGCATGCTGAGTTCCAACTTTAAAAAAAAAATCTGACTATTATCCTATTTAACACTTTTTTTTTTTTCTTTTGTAATTATCTTTTTATTATTTTGAAAATATAGGAAAATACCAGCAGAAATACATTTGAAAATGTGTGAGGCAACTTCACACGAGGTCACAAGAACATGAAACCTTTGTTTTGAACATAAATGTCTTAACATTGCAAACCAAAATAAAATACATAGGTCCAGGTGCAGATGGAAAATCTACAAACAATATCAGTATGCAACAATTGATTATGCATCGATGCAGTGCCATCCATGTCCGCATCACAATGCATCATAGAGACGATTCATTTCAATACCTATAATGTATAATATATAATGTCTTATATGCTTCAAAATGACAATCCTATTTGATATGCAAAGTATAACAATGATGTCCTAATAACCTTCAAATGTACCTCTATACCCTTGTGTTTGTTAGGATTAAAACGTCAAAGATCTGATGTCTTGATTTTGAGAGCTAAAACTTGATGGCATGAAATTGAGCATCAAGAAAACTTTGTGTATCAGAATGTAGAGTGTGCAGAGTGGTTTCTTAATGTGTTATATTTTATTTACAGTTTGTCAAACTGCATCAATCATATTCTGAAGTCTCTGCACTCACTAGAACACCCATGGGTACCCATGAAACCACCCCTTACATAACATCCTGAGTCAACCCCTGTTGATATGAAACCCACAGTACTCCAGCAGATCAGCGGTTTAGCCAAAAATGTGAGGAGCAGCTCAGGGATTGCGATATCTAGCCGTGCGGGCAGATGAAGGTTCGGCTCGGCTGCAAAGCGGTGCCATCCTGACAGCTGGTGAGCACAGGACATCGGCTGACTTAGAATCAATGTGGACAGCTGAGCAACCGCGGGGCAGCCCCGTCTGAGGGTCATCGTCTGATGACCTTGTGCTGTCTGCAGATGAAATCTGATCTGACAGCGCGAAGCCCGAGGCCCAGCACACACATGCGAGAGCTGATAACCATCAGACTGACTGACATGGTGTGGGGAGGACTGGGAGGCACCAGGACGTTAGCAAAAACACTTAACACATTAATAAAACAATTAGTGCTGTCTTTTTTACCCGCATGCGCTGTGCTGAGTTACTTCTGTGAGTGGTCTTTGACTATGTCACCCGAGGCGAGTCGATGGATCTGTCCCTGCAGCCAGTCCATGTCAAGACATCTGTGAGTGAGATATTGAGCTCCTGAGGTGTTACTCCTCTCCGTGCCTGCCAATATAATCCTGATCAGTTAAGAGCTGAAGAAATACAGGGCCAGAAACTGACATGGAAGAGACCTGATCCCAAGTCTGAATTAAATCTTATCTCATATTTTACCAACATCATATTTTGCTGAGGTAACCAGGCTGCAGGGCTGTAGTTACCATTGACAACGCAGAGGTCAGATGTCAGTTACAATTCTGGTTGCAATCAAGGTTCCCCAGTGGTTCACCTGCTTGGAGTGTTTCCTAAACACCTTGTACATGTCTGGGATTTCTAAAGCCTGGTTGAGATGACTTGTTGTTTTTCTTGTAATGTATCTGTATGATGAAGATGCTAGAAAATTGAACCCAGTTGATACATTTAGGCTCATACATGCATCTCTTAACATATCAAATGTCCTGGCATGTCTGGTTTAGGGATTATTGGTTAATATTGGCAGTGATTGCAGAGTTAGTGACTGAAACAAACTGCCAATTGGTACTAATGCTAATGGCAGCCAACTTCTGTTATGCATTTATTGATGAACATGATTTTTCCTGGAGATAACGGCAGTGATACTTCTAGAGTTCTATATTTTAAGAAATGCAGCTATTTGCTTTCACAGTGATTTCAGTTAAGTCTTAACCATTCTCGTTGTTATTCCACCGATGGTCATGTTGTTTCCTGCCTGCAGTGTCAACCAATCAGAGCTTCACCAGGACAGGCCGCACACATGTACCCAGTAGGCACCTTTTCTTTATGATTTTTTTAAGGGAAACAACTCAAATGTATTCACATCCAACATTTCGCTGTCGCTGTTTTTGTAGCCATAGACGGCTGTTAAAAAATGGCAAGCATTAAGTCATAGAAGATTTAAGACACAAAATGCTTTGTCATACTTATCCATGTAAGTCATGATTCTCATCGTCAGAGGACTTATCCGAGTCATGATAGAAAGGAAGAGTGGCCAGAATGTCAGTTACGTAAGTCTCAACATTCATGAGTCCCTGAGTCAAGGCAGATTCAATGGTCTTCTCAGACAACCTGCGTAGGCAGGGAATGAAGCAGCAGCCACATCCCGCTAATACTGAAACACAACAGATGACAACAAAGGCTGAGGTGAAGAAGGACTTCCATTTACCAAACAGGGAATCAAAGAAATTCCAGGCCAAGTCTTCAACACCATGGTTTTCTGCTAATTCGATTGATAATGCCTCTAAGCCTTGTAACGCCCTAGCAACAGAACCGTCTTACAAACACGCAAACATTTTTCTGACAGATGTATTAAAAATGTGTAATTACTGCTCTGCTCTCTGATGTGGCCATTTTGTTAAATGTATCCAGCCATAGCCGGAAAGTAGGTGTTGTGCCTGAGGTCACTATGACCTGTTTGGGCTGAGGAGTGACGCTGCGCTTTTTTATGTCTGTTCTGAGTAAAATTATGTATGTGGACCTGGAGGGGTCTGTGAGATGTAGGTGTCAGGTGTAAACTTGTATTAAGGGTCAAGTCAGTGAAGTTGGTAGTCTGCTCGGGCTGTGAAACACGAGTCTGTATGTCGAACCAGATAAAGGGAAACATAATCAACATTGTAAAGATCAACAGAATAAATACAATGCCCCGAAGGCCACATGGACCAGGCTGTCGATAGGGATGCCACCGACGTCTCTGCTCCATGGTGTCTGTTATCGTCTCCTGTGTTGCTGGTTCTTCTGTTATGGCCTATCTGGGGTAGAGAGGTTACTAGCATGTCACCCTGTTTTTTCTTATCTAACAGTGTGTGTGTGCAAATGAAATGTTACAATGTTATTTCTAAGCTGAGGGGCGGTTACCAGCACACGTCACCCTCTTGTAGACGCTCATCAGGGGCCTTTCCTACCTTTTGATTTGCCTACTGTTTTCTCTTTTCAATCAGAGCTGAGGTCCGCTCAGATTTGTCGTCCGCTGACACTGCTCCTGCTGGTGCATTGACTTTCCTGCAATGGCTTGCGTGTACCCACGTTGCTCTGTTCAGCGACCTTCACAGCTGTGTGGGTGACCAGCAGTACCTGGAACGGGCCGCACCAGCGCTGTTGTCTCCACGTCTTCTTGCAGAAGTTCTTTATCAGCTCGTGCTCGCCAGGCCTGATGTCGTGCAGTGGAGTGTTCGCAGAGAGGGGCAGGGCAGCAGAGACTTGTCTCCTAATGTCTGAAAGAGATTTAGTCAGATTTATGCAATCCGTTACCATGTAGTCCTCGCACAGTGATGTTTCCGGTGGAGGTCCACGTGGTCCCATACCCATGTTTGGGGGAGCTGCAAACAATATCTCGAAGGGGGAAAGGTTAACACGCTTGCGCACTCGCATTCTCATACATACATCAACATCAACACAATAGGCAGTGCTTTGGGCCATGTGTCCTCACAACATTTGACTAGTTTGTTCTTTAGAACACCATGGCGCCCCCTGACTGTGGATGGTATGCATAGTGATACTTAACATCAAACCCCAGATAGGTTGACACTTGTTGGATTGCTTCGTTTACAAAGTGGGAGCCATTGTCTGATGAAATTTTCTCTAGGATGCCCCATCTTGGTATGATTTCTGAAACGAGAGTTGAAAAAGCTTTGTTGTAGGTGGGTGAGCTGCCTGCTTGTTCAATGGTTTCGCTCTACCCACGTTGTTTTGTGCGTAGATCAGACACTTGGTGGCAAATCCTTTTGTGAACCAATGTGCTTGAATAGCCGTACACATCCCTCCTTTTGACACATGGGCCAAGCCATGTGTCAGCTTAGAGAAGAAAGGAAACAAACGGCGAGGTAAACAAGGCTTACCATCGGGGCCACACCATCTCACGGCCGACAGCCTTGTTGCGACCACAGAGCTGCAAAGGTCAGATAGAGAGGCAACAGGATGTGAAATCAAAGTGAGGTTGCCAGTGTGTGGTAGCTGTAGACTAGAAGCAGCCTTGGCAGCTGCATCTGCCCTTGCATTGCCAATTGAAACAGGGTCAGAAGAAGAAGTGTGAGCTGCACATTTGCAAACTGCAATTTGTTTTGGAGGCAAAACAGCTTCCAAAAGAGCAGATACTTTTTCATGATGTAGAATGGGTTTTCCGTCAGATTTGAGAAATTTCCTCTTTCCACAAAGCACCAAAATCATGAACTACCCCAAAAGCATACCTGCTGTCTGTGTAGATTGTGACAGATTTGTGTACAGCCAATTTGCAGGCTTCTGTTAACGCCACCAGCTCTGCTGCCTGTGCTGAGTAAAGAGACGGCAAAGGAGAAGACAAAACAGTGTTAAAATCATTAGCAACAGCAAAAGCAGCTTTACAGTGACCTGTGTCAGGGTCACGTGAGGCTGAACCATCAACATAGAAAACAAGATCAGGATTGGTTAAAGGAACATCAGAGAGATCAGGACGAGGTGTGCAGATAAGTTGCATCTCTGCTTCACAACAGTGTGGGTCACCATCAGTGGGAAAAGGAAGCAAAGTGGCTGGGTTGAGAGTGTTGCATCTTTTGACCGTGACATGGGAAAGATCAAGAAGTGTGGTGTGATATCGCAACCACCGTGCAGCAGAAAGGTGTGAAGTTTTCTGTTCTGCCAGTATTGCTGATACTGCGTGAGGAACAAGGAGGGTTAGGTTTGACCCACAAAGTCCTGTGAGGCCAGAACAGCACGTTCAGCAGCGGCAACAGCACGCAGGCATAGAGGAAGAGCTCTAGCCACTGGGTCAAGGGTGTAAGAAAAGTAAGCCACAGGTTTAAGGTGAGCGCCATGTTTCTGTAGCAAGACCGACGTCATACAACCTTCTCGCTTGTCCACACATTGAACGAAATGTTTAGCAGGGTTAGGAACACCCAGTGTGGGAGTGGACTGTAGGGCTTTTTTCAATGTTTCAAAGGATGTTATCAGTCCATTGAAGGGTACCTGAAACAGTCAAACCTTTCGCATGCGTGATGTCTCGTAATGGACGTTCAAGAACTGAGAAGTTTGGAATGAACTGTCGACAGTAAGAGCACATTCCAAGGAAAGACATTG